>NC_044031.1:571298134-571447590 GCF_901765095.1 Microcaecilia unicolor
CGTCACCGGCCCCGCCTCCCACGTCACCGGCCCCGCCTCCCCGTCATCGGCCCCGCCTCTTACGTCATCGGCCCCGCCTCCCCGTCATCGGCCCCGCCTCCCCGTCATCGGCCCCGCCTCCCACGTCATCGGCCCCGCCTCCCACGTCACTAACCCCGCCCAAAACGTCATTAACCCCACCCAAAAACGTCACTAACCCCGCCCCCCCGCGGCCGAAAAAACCGCCCGAAGCACAAAAACCAGCCCAAAAAACCGCAACCCGCCGCGGGCAAAAATTTCCCGCGGCGGGTCGCGGAAAACCGCCCAATTGGGCGGTAAAACCGCCCACCTGGCAACACTGCTAACCAGGGAGAATCACAACCCCCACCCTTATATCCTCCCACAATGCATCGCTTCTTTTTTCTTTTTTTCTTCTCCCTTAAAGAAACAGGCTCCTAAATCCATTCTACCTCTTGATTAAGTCCCATAGGTGTCACTGTTTGCCATGTATAAATATATCTCTGTTCTATGGCTAACAATCTAGAACTGATGTCTCCCCCACGGCTCCTGTCAAGGGGAATTTGTGTTAAAATCACACACTTTAACTGATCTACAGTATGATTGCACTCATACCAATGAGCAACCAGAGGGCACATCATTTTCTTCAAACGTAAATTACTTACATGCTCTGCTAGTCTGTTCTTTAAGGGACGTTTAGTGTGACCTATATAATAAAGTTCACAAGGACACATAATGCAGAGTTTAGTATCATCCACAAAGAGACAAACCTTACCAGACAGCCCTTCCGCAATATCGCACTAAATCCCACAAAGTAAAAAAATGTAAACAGAGAAGTGGGAAGTGGACCAATGACTCCAGGAGACTGACAGTAGTGGTGTATGATAAATAAACTTTAATGTAGACTCGACACAGTACTGTGTTTCGGCCACAGGCCTGCCTCAGGAGTCTAAAAAACATTTAAAAGAATATATCAATATATAAATAAAGAATATGCATATCACAGACAACATACATATAGTGTTCATGTGATCAAAAGACATCAAAATAGTACTCAGTGTAAATGAATCAATAGTCACAGCAATAATATATAAAAAATGGAGCTTAAAATATTCTAGAACTAGGTCTAAAATACAAATTAATGCACACATCAACCTTTTCCTATAAGAGCATGCAATTCTGGAATGCGTTGCCACGCAACCTAAAAGCGATCTATGAACTGACCAACTTCCGAAAACAACTGAAGACCCATCTCTTTGACAAGATACACCACAGAGATCAACACATGTGAAACTCCCCACATATATCCAGAAATGTTTAATAATGCCTTCTGTTATATTACTATCATGTATTCCATTACCATGCAACCCAAAATCCATCTGTAATACCAAATATCTATTCTCTTCTTACTTCCACTATCCATGATGTATTGTAAGCCACATTGAGCCTGCAAAGAGGTGGGAAAATGTGGGATACAAATGCAATAAATAAAAAAATAAAATCTAAGGAGGATGAAACAAGATTATCAAAACACAGGAACAAGAGTCACATGCAAAATGGACATACATCTATAAAATTTATTTAAGAGGAATTACATAACTCATATACTTATATGAATGTTTTGTGCACTTAAAAAAAAAAGGGGGGGGGGGGTTGATCTTTTCCATAATAGAAAAAGAAATGACATTAAAAGAACCTTAAAAAAAGGACGTATTTATCACCTTAGGCATAATGTAACAAGGGTAACCTATAGAACGGCTTTTTGAAAATGGATAGTATGAAGCCAGCACGATGTGTTTGTTAAGAGCGCCAAGAATCTTTCAAATATTGTGTGACAAATAGATATACAGTAATAAAAATTAAATAACTCATTCACATATGAAAGTTTTATACATTTAAAAAAAAAAAAAAGGGGTGGTGATTTGAGACTCAAAAGTAACATTTTACACAGCTGTAATTATTGGGAATATTTAGATTAAAAAGTTATATTCTTAGACAATTTTAAAGGTTAATTCAATTGGAAATTCTTTGGTCCTGGTCCCACCCAGCTAGAAAATTCCCTTGATAAAACAGCAGTTAGCTGACACTTGGGGACTTATAAGGCGGTAGAACGAGAGGACATGAAATGAGATTGAAGGGGGGCAGACTCAGGAAAGATGTCAGGAAGTATTTTTTCACGGAGAGGGTGGTGGACGCTTGGAATGCCCTCCCGCGGGAGGTGGTGGAGATGAAAACGGTAACGGAGTTCAAACATGCGTGGGATATGCATAGAGGAATCCTGTGCAGAAGGAATGGATCCTCAGAAGCTTAGCTGAAATTGGGTGGCGGAGCAATTGGGGGGAAGAGGGGGTGGTGGTTGGGAGGCGAGGATAGGGGAGGGCAGACTTATACGGTCTGTAACAGAGCCGGTGATGGGAGGCGGGACTGGTGGTTGGGAGGCAGGAAATACTGCTGGGCAGACTTATATGGTCTGTGCCCTGAAAAGGACAGGTACAAATTCAAGGTAAGGTATACACATATGAGTTTGTCATGGGCAGACTGGATGGACCATGCAGGTCTTTTTCTGCCGTCATCTACTATGTATGTTAGGATGGGGGAGGGCAGACTTATACGGGGTCTGTGCCGGAGCCGGTGATGGGAGGCGGGACTGGTGGTTGGGAGGCGGGAAATACTGCTGCACAGACTTATACGGTCTGTGCCCTGAAAAAGACAGGTACAAATCAAGGTAAGGTATACACATATGAGTTTATCGTGGGCAGACTAGATGGACCGTGCAGGTCTTTTTCTGCCGTCATCTACTATGTTACTATGTTACTATCCTTTCTATATTGAAAGGAATAACATTAAAGAGGCCTAAAAAAGGAAGTATTGATTACCATAGAAATGAACTGCCTTATTATGCAGATTCTGAAATTTAGTGTTCTGGGAGTAACATCCCTTAATCGGTGTTTGCCAAGCATATATCAAAGGGTACATGAAGCATCTCAGACTGAAAGCTATTATAAAGGGTTTCATAAGGTGTTAAATTATGTGCAAGGTTGTTCTACAGGTGCAAATGTATGACAAACAAACCTTTGTGGTTCTTTTTCAGTGTATACAGTCCTGATAAAACAGCATAAGAAATGTCAAGTCAAATGCAAAGCGCTGATAAGGGAGAGACTGAAAAAAAATGCATTGGAGGCAAAAAACAGAAAGAAATTTTTTTTTTTTTTTTTTGGGGGTGGGGGGGATTATATTAAAAGCACAAAGCCAGCAAAAGAATCAATTGGATCACTAGATGAGCAAGGGGTAAAAGGGGCACTCAAGGAAGACACAGCCACAGCAGGGAGATTACACCGAGGAAGATTTGGTATTCAAAGCTGAAGAGTCACAGAAACTGTATCAAATTTTTATAAACCTGGAAGATTTAATGGCGCAGTTTGACAAACTGAGTAGCAAATCGCCTGGACCAGATGGTATTCATCCCAGAGTACTGACAGAATTGAAAAATGAACTTGCAGAACTATTGTTAGTAATATGTAATTTATCTTTAAAATCAAGCATGGTACAGGAAGATTGGAGGGTATCCAATGTAACTCTGATTTTTAAAAAATGTTCCAGAGGTGATCCTGGAAATTATAGATCGGTGAGCCTGACGTTGGTGCCAGGCAAAATGGTAGAGACTATTATAAAGAACAAAATTAAAGAGCACATTAAAAGCATGGATTAATGAGACAAACCCAACATGGATTTAGTGAAGGGAAATCTTAACTCACCAATCTATTACATTTCTTTGAAGAGATGAACAAACGTGGATAAAGGTGAGCCGGTCAATATTATTTACTGGATTTTCAAAAGGCATTTGACAAAGTACCTCATGAAAGACTCCAGAGGAAATTGGAGTCATGGGATAGGAAGTAGTGTTCTATCGCGGATTTAAAAAATGGTTAAAAGATAGAAAACAGAGTAGGGTTAAATGGTTAGTATTCTCAATGAAGAAGGGTAGACAGCAGGGGTCCACAGAGCTCTGTGCTGGGACTGCTGCTTTTTAACATAAATGATCTAGAGATGGGACTAACTAGTGAGATAATTACATTTGCCGACGACACAAAGTTATTCAAAGTTGTTAAATCGCAAGAGGATTGTGAAAAATTCAAGAGGACCTTAAGAGACTGGGAATCCAAATGGCAGATGACGTTTAGAATAAGCAACTGCAAAGTGATTCATGTGGAAAAGAGGAACCCGAACTATAGCTATGTAATGCAAGGTTGCACATTAGGAGTCATTGACCATTGTTCTTTTTTTTAATAATATTTTTATTGGCAGGAGAAATGCATAATCACAGTACTTGCGTACAACACTAACATGAGAATGCAGAAAAAGGTACACTACAATAAGCATCTAACGCAAAAACAAATTTATAACACTGTCCTACCAGCTGAAGTTGACTAGTGAATGCTCTCTGACACATCCAGGCAACATGACACGTGTGGATTCTAACATTTCCTCTGTTTGTTTTTATATCTCTAACCTTCCCATCCCCCACCCTACCCTCCCACTCATGAGACTGAGGCCTGACCTCTATGAGTTCAAATAAGCTAATTCAGCGTGTGTGACCGACCATTGTTCTATTGGTTATCATCCTTCCACCAAAATTGAGATGCCAATTATGTTTACCTCTTCATTCGCCCATCTTGTTTTCAGACTTCTGGCATTTGCCTATAGACATTTCAATTTATCTATGTTTTTATTTACAACCTGCCTAGCAGTGAACTTGGGGGGTGAGGAGGGACTTGATATAACACCATTTTTTTTTTTTTGCAACTACATTTAAAGTGGTTTATATAGTACATACAGATACTTATTTTTACCTGGGGCAATGGAGGGTTAAGTTACTTGCCCAGACTCACAAGGAGCTGCAGTAGGAATTGAACCCAGTTCCCCAGGATCAAAGTGCACTGCAGTAACCACTAGGCTACTCCACTTGAAGGCTGCAATGTGGACTTCTGTTAACACATCCACATTCCATTACTGTTGAAGGATTCCCAATATGACAGGACTTTTGGCACAATTTCTGAGGTTTAGATTCCAACTCCGTCTCCCCCCTGTGGCCCATTTGTTTTTCCATGTTCTCTACATTATTTATTTGCTGCATTTGTATCCCACATTTTCTCACCTATTTGCAGGCTCAGTGTGGCTTACATTATGCCGAAATGGCAGTAACCATTTCAGGAGAGAAGTACATAATTATTACAGTTAAAGTACATTAGAAGTATGTGGATATACAGTACATTACTGAATAAAAAAGGGCTCTTCGCCAAAAAGGAAGTTTGTTGCCCACTAGTATTGCTTGTTTCTGGTTTTTGTTAAAGACAACCTGTAGCTATGGATTTCCAATTTGTGAGGACAATGATATCCTGCTTAATCTTGAAGAAAACATTTCTTAGCAAGTGCTCAAGAACTAGCAGAATGCCAGTTCTCATAAAATCCATCCACCTCCCCTCATAGTCTTCTCCTAGTACAGCTCTATGTAGTAACAGAATTCTTGAGACTGTTTATTTACATTTACTAATCTGCTCAAACGTAGTAGATGATGGCAGATAATGATCTAAATTGTCCATCCAGTTTGTCCAACAGCACACTCATTATCAATTCATGATTAAACTAACAATGAATGAGGTATAAAATATGTATGCTTGATCATCTTTCTTTGCCAGTTTTGGGACACAGACCATAGGAGTCCTACCAAGAACTGTCCTTAAGTCTCAACTACTGGAGTTGGTGTCGGTCCACTCCAGCCAATCCCGATTTGTATTGCCATATACAGGAGATAGACTGTTGAAGTCCGCCCTGCATTGTCCTTATGTTCCAACTACTAAAGTAGCTGTGTACGTCTAGTAGCGCTATAGAAATGATAAGTAGTAGTAGTAAAGTTGCCATCAAAACCCTCTCCAGCATATCCTAATCTATCTTGCCATACACAAGGAAAAGAGCACAGAAGTCTACCTGGCTTTACTTCCTCACAGCCAGAGTCACATGCAGTCATTAAGTTTTGATTTATATCATCCTCTTTCTAATTAAGGATACTCTGTATTCATCTCACACCTTTTTGAATTCCATCACCATTTTTGTCTCCACAACCCTCTTCAGGAAGGCAATCCAAGCATTGACCACCCTTCTCTGTGAAAAAGCATTTCCTAACATCGTGATAACACCGACATGTGACGTCCCATATACTTGCAGTGTAGCACTCTAGAAATGTTAGATCTTTGTTTACATTTTTTCGATCTGGGCTGACTGGTATCCACTTCTGAGGACTGATGCACTCTACTCATTGAAGAACATCTGTCATAGGTAACTGCTTCACTCATTCCTTTTTTTCAAAAGCACATTTTACAAAGCAGGACTGGAAAGAAGACAAATGCAAAGCAGCTTACACCACAATTTTTATTAGAAAAGTTATACATAACACAGCATCAACTATTTTCAAGACCAATTATTAAATTTGATAAGCAACAAGAACTTAGGATAAAAATGTGTAACAAGGAAAGCCATTACCTATAATTAAACATCCAAATTATCTACAATGTTTTTGTACAAAAGGGAAACTATGGTTTTACAGGCACATATTGAAAATAAAGTTGTAGAAAACAACTTCCTTTTTACAAATAAACTCATTTATTAAAACATGATTACTTATCTGGTCTCACAAATTTTAAACACAATTATACAAGGGCAAGCATTTACTAAAATTTTAAGTCCCTAAGAGAAACCTATCAATGAAAGTGCCAACACTAAATCAAGACAGTGTAAATAATTTTTGAATAATAAAAACAAAACAAAAGAGAAATTGGATATCTAACAGTCAATTTCTGGTCTTGTAAAACCATTCTTCTTTGTACAGGAAACCAAAAATGGAATTCCTTCATTTGTAAAGCTATTCAAATATTAGGCTCTAAACAAGAGAGTGTGTATTATCGAAACACACAAAAGAAAACTACTGAAATGATAATAAATAATGGAGGCGTTAGGATTCACTTTACACAGCTACCTGATGAAATCATTAAATCAAAGTTGTCTTAGTTTAAGCTGCCTAGCAGTTTTGTTGTATGGTGGTACAGGTTTTGCAAGGAGTAAAACTGTTGCTTTATTATAACTTATAGTGTGCAGTTATTCAATTTCAGAATGGATATGTATGCTCCTATTAAAGAAGTAAACATTCATATGTAGCTGACAATCTAGAATGTAATTTAAATGCTGAATACAGCCCTCACAAATCTAAAATTTCTTTACAAACTTCTAAATGCAGTGATTAAAAAGCGTAACTTGTATCCTACTAACATAAAAACAAGACATCCTCAGCTGGCCATAATCAGGTATGGATTACCTCAGCAATTCTAGGCCTGCGTGATAACCGGAGCATTTAAAACAACTTGGTCCAAAAAAGGTATTTTGCTCTCAAATTTCGCATTTGATTTGCTACACCAAATGTTTCATGGTCAACTGATTCATGAAAATGTACTAAACTAATAGCACACAGGAATGCAGCAAACTGTCATTCCAGTGGAAATGTTTAAAATATTCTTGTTTAAAATATGAAGGCAGACATCTTTTCATTATAAATTATTGGCTATAACAGAGTTCATTTTCAAAACATATTTAGTAAATTTTCTTCTTATGATTGTAGCTCCAATTCTCAATTACATACTAAACTGCTCAATGTATCAAAACCCCTCATGGACGCCCAGTGTTCAGTACATAACAATATTGCACACATTTTAAACTGGTAAAATATTTCAGAAAAAAATTACTGGATCATGGAGCAGCTTTTCTTCTGTCCCTGCATTAGAGCTTAACCAAACCAAACCTACCTTTTATACATAAAATGTAAATCTTACAATTGTCAGAAGACAAAAACCCTTATTCTGTACAATGAAACCACCTCGATCTTCTGAAATGGTCTTAGAGAGGCACCTCCTTTTTTTTTTTTTTTAAAGATTGTTTTAAATAACTGGAATATCCTAAATAATGAACTTCTAGATCAAATGTCAAAAAAACCCTTTAAAACCAAGGTCTCTAAAAAAGCTGGTCTATAATGGTTGGAGACACCAGAAGCTGTAAAAGCACTACCATGAACCAGCTGTATAGCACATCGGTCTCCTTTGTCCTCTAGCATTAAGCCTGCCAGCAGTGATGTAAAAAGGAAGATAACCGGGAGATCACAAAGGCCAATATAGCTGCTGGAAAACTCCTACCTGTTAAAATAAAATTTTTTAGGACTTATTCTAAAGGTTGAAGGCATGTGACAGAGGAAATGTTATCCGCTCAGTTCTTGAGATGCTTCAACCTTGAAAGATTAAAACACAAAACAAAAGAAACAAAAGCCAAACATGAAATGCCTCTTAGTGCCCTACACACAGGGGCAATACATTGTCTACTGGTGAAATCAACAGCCATAACAAATCTGGCCATTCAAATGATATGGAATCTTGGTCCTGGAGTGGCAATGATGTCACTATATGGTTCTTCTTGTGTCAGCTCAATAGCTTGCTGCTTTTTCAGTACCAGGAAGCTGTAAAACTTTGCTGCTGCTTGTTTTCTGTTTGTGTTTCGGCACAGCTCTAGCAAGCTTATAGATTCTGCACCCGTCTTAGCCAAAGCTCTCTGAGAAGGAACAAAATGAAAATCTGAATTAACTTTCACACTATTTACACAGAAATTAAATTCTAAGCAGCATGGCAACAGTGCAGTGGTACACAATTCATAATCTTTTAGAGCAGGGTTGGCCACCTGGAGATCATCATTCTTCTGTAGTCCTATAACAGCCTTTCCCATCTCAGTACTTGGGGCACACCTAGTCCCATCGGGTTTTCACAATATCCACAATGAATTTCATGAGTTATATTTGCATGTGATTGAGGTATTTCAATCTCTCTCATGCATATTGTGAATATTCTGAAAAACTGATGGGACTAGGTGTGCCCCAAGGAATGGGGTGGGAATGGTTGTTCTAGAGACAGGATAGCCATTTTAGCTATGACTGACAATTGAAGTAGAGGACATCAGCTCTAGCAACTGTAGAAGCGCTGCTGCAATGGAGACATCTCACACTAACAGTTGGTGGGATTAAGTGTTGTCATAGAAAGGTAGCATGTCTCAGAAGGGTATTGTGTGATTAACTATTCTAGCAAATAAAATGCAGTCTCTGGTAGAGGAGAAAAAGGAGGGAATAGCTTTGTATGTTGCTATCCTTATCTGCCTATCTAGCTTCCTTCCTGTTCTCCCAGTCAGAATGCCAATTTCTTTAGCAATGACAGTACCATATCCTATTGCGACAAATACAAGCATATACTGATGTGATCCCTATATTTTGTCGGGGGTGGTGGGGGGATGGGGAAGAGAGGCTTCAGACAATAAATGGTCAGTGACAACAGTTTGATGAGGCTAAGGTGGGGTGGGGCAAGTAAAGGAACAGTAAGGGCACTTCTGAACAGAGCAATGTATAGCGATGTGTACATCTAGTAACACTAAAGAAATGATAAGTAGTAGTGTGTACCAGCTTGAGAATGACACGGGGATAAAGTTTGTCCCCACCCCAGCACTGTTCCTGTGGGCTCTGTTCTCATCTGCACAAGCCTCGAACACTTATAATTGTATATCTAAATCTTGTTATTAAAGTATATAAAGGAACAATATTCTGTACAACTGCTTATAAATCACAAATAGAAAAAAAATCACAAAGTGCAACTGAAATACCACCCCCCACCCCTTCCAAACCCAACAATATTCAATTTATACTACCCCAAGGAACCCTAATCCACCCAGTTAAAATGTCCGTGGGGACAAAATAGAACCTGCTCTGTATGCCCTAGCAGAGAAGAAACATGCCTTATGAAGCATAGTTATGATTTTTTAATCTGTGGATGAGTAAGTCATCAACAATCTGAGGATTCAGTCTAGCTCTCCTGCCTTCCAGTCCTTCCAGCAATAGAAATGGTCCTCTCAGAAGACTTGCTGGTAGCAGGAATGCACAGGAACCCCGTACAAGTTTTGGCCAGCAATTTTGCTTGTTTTTCCAAAAAAATCTAAACATCGACATCTGTATCACTCAAACATAAATAACTGCCAAATTCATTAATAGCCTTCAAAGGAGGCATTAATCCACAAAAGTAATCGGAAAACTGCTAACATCCATTTTCATTCTTTTGGAAGGAGGCTCTTCCACAGATGTGACACTTCCTGGAAATGTGGACTGTGGAAGATCTTGAGTTGATGTTGGAACTCAAGCCTTCCATTTCAATGATTCAGTCGCCTGTTTTATACATCATCTGGGAAGATAAATGGATTGTCTTTCAGACGTGGGTGTAGAAGAGAACCGACACTAATAGGTGAATAGAAAAATAAGTGTCAAGTATTGGAAATGTTTTTTGATGCCAGCAACAATGGATGAATCTGTTGCAGTATACTTGAGCAACTGGATGTGTGTGATGGAAGGCCGTTGCAGATGGTAGGAGTCTGGTCAGCAGTCAAGACTTGTTGCCACATTAAAGGCAGACAAGACACAAATGCCATCATTTAACAGTTCTTTATTAAAAAAAAAAAAAAAAACTGCAGAAACTGCTTTTAGACTTAATCATTGAATTCAGTTGCAAGTTGCTTGTGTTATGTTTTTACACATTGATACTAGCATTTTACAGATGCAGTTCCATCTAGTTGAACAGTCCGTTTAAGGCTACTCTTAAGCTTTTAGAGAATGACATGGGAACAAAGTTTGTCACCATTCCCTGTGGGCTCCGTCTCCATCCCATTCTCTAGTACTAGCTACTCTCCCTAGTATCTATTACTGATGGTATTATGCACACTGAATATACTCCACGAAATTATCCTCAAAATAATGCACACCAAAATACAACACATTAAGCAGGATAGTATTTGAAGTATTTTGGAAACACAGTGGAACCCCACTATAATGCATCCCATAATAATGTGAACTTGCATATACAAAGCACTCATGTTATGGTTCTTCCCCCCACCCCTTTTTAAAAAATACATAGAGGTCTTCTGTCAGCACTATATTTCTGTCTGGCTACGCTTGTACCTACGTGAAAAATATTCTGCCCAATGTTTGGCTATGAGTGTGTGTGCGTCTGCATGGAAACAACTTCAGGCAACGTTTGGCTACACGGCTGAAGGCCCCACACGCCTGCAAGGAAACCACTCCAAGGGAGTTCTGGCCGTTCCCAGTGTGTGTGTGAAAACAACAGATTAATGTGTGATTCAGTTGTGTTCTTTCACTGACCCTGCAGTAACACAACTCTGCTTCTTATGCAATATTTCTTGGATCTCAATCAGTTCATTAAAGCACTTGCATATACAGTGATACCCTACTACAACAAAGGCTCCTTACTGGCCCTAGCTAGCTCATCAGTCCAGCATCTTCCTGTTGGCCCTAAGATTAGTGGTGGTCAGCAGCACTAGAAAGAAATCCTGTGGTTACCAGCAATCATAAAATGATTTGCCTATCAGTTTTTTTTTTATAAGTTGCCAAAGGACCACCAGGCTCCAGATCTGCTGGCCTTGAGTTTACTATTGAATTGCTAAAGAGCACATCAAAGAAAGGTGCTCAAGAATCAATGCAAAGAACTATTTGGGTGATGACCACAAACTCTAGTAGCTTCAACTAAACATAGCCGCATTTCTTACCAGTGCAAAAGACTGGGGTTCTGATAGACATGGCTCAGGCCCAGGCTTTCTTCCTGGACTAGTGCACAGAAGCATTAGTCAGCACTGCAGGTCTGGCAGGGCCGGAACACAGCCTGGCAGATGCTGAGGTTGCTAGACCACATGGACCTCTAAAATGTGTGTCACATTCATGGCACATATCCATTTGAGACCAGCTCAGTTAGCCCTGGCTTCCCAGTTGCCTCTGGCTACGGTGAACCTAACGGATATACTCATGTCAATCCATCTCTTGTGGAATCACTCTTGGTGGACTACTCACCCCAACTGGGCCAAGAGACTCCCTTTCCAAATTCCTTCACCCACAAGATGCTGACAACAGAAGCATCCAATCTGGATTGGGGAGGCTCATGTAGATAGGCTCCCTATTCAGGGTTAGTGGTTTGCCCAGGAGGGACAGCTTCACATCAACCTAGTGTACCTGGATGTAACTCACCTTGAGCTACTACTGAAAAAGATGCAAGCAAAATCCAAATAAAAACCTGCTGGAGCTACAGGTGATATGGAATGCTCTAAATGCTTTCAGATTATCCTCACTCAGACAATCAGGCTGCCATGCACTATATCCACAAGTAGGAAGGTATAGGATTGTTCCTCTTGTGTCAGAAAGCGGTCAGGACATGGCATTGGGTATAGATACAGAATGGTACTCAGAGCTACTTACCTGGCAGGGAAAAGCAACAATCTGGTGGACCGGCTGGAGCAGGGTCACCCCCATCAGTGGATCTTTGCCACTCATTTGAGCAACAAAGTCCATTAAAGTACTGCTCCAGACTGGCGTCGCACGACAAACCAGCTTCGGATGTCTTCTTCGTGTTTTTTTTTTTTTTTGTGGGGGGGGGGGGGGGGGGGGGCGCACAAGTATGCCTAGTTTGCCGTATCACTAATAGGCAAGACTTTAATAAACTTTCACAGAACCAGGGAACCATTGTGCCTTATTGGCTGAGACAGCTATGGTTCCTTCTTCTGGAGTTAACTTTCAGAAGGACATGGAGATCGAAGTGCTCTCCAACTTTCATCATACAGAAAGAAGGGTCTCTTCTGCATTCCAACCTCCAGTGTCTAACACTCTCAGCTTGTTGAGAGTAGAAATGAACACTCTTCGACTGAATGAGGGTGTCTCCAGAGTCCTGCTTGCTTCCAGAAAAGATTCTATCAAGAGGTCTTATCGTTTTAAGTGGAGGTTTGCCATCTGGTGTAAGGGCAACATAGTATGTGATGGCAGATAAAGACCTGAAAGGTCCATCCAATCTGTCACACTCATTATTAATTCATGATTAAATACAACAATGAATGTAATGCAAAATACTTCGTCATGGTGTTTCCTTGGCATTTCTGGGACATAGACCATAGAAGTCCGCCTAGCCCTGTTCTTATGTTCCAATTACTGGAGTTGCCATCAAAGAGCCCACTCCAGCCTTTCATATCATTTGTGGGACATAGACCGTAAAGTCTGCCCAGCACTGTGCTCATGTTCCAGTCACTGAAGTTGCTGTCAAAAGCCCTTTTCAGTCCATCCCAAACCGAACTGCCATATATGGGACACAGACCCTACAAAAGTCTGCCTGGCACCAGCCCTAATTCATCACAGCCGAAGTTGCCATCTAAGCGTCACTTTAAGCGTCGACACATACCAAGCAAAAAAATTGCGAGAGTTTTCTGGAGCGCAAGTAGCGCTCCAACACGCATCTGCAAAGTGCCAACCCGCCTGCAGTGCGACCGCACCTCTCAGTTTAATACAAAAGCATAAAAATGAAATAAAAAGTGAAGAAAATTCCAAAGGGAGGTGGGCAGGATTGTGAGAATGTGAAGCCTGATGTCCTTGGAGAATACCTGCTACAGGTAAGTATCTTCGCTTTCTCCGAGGACAAGCAGGCTTACATTCTCACAAGTAAGGAATCCCTAGCATTCAGGCTCACCCAAAACAGTCAGTGGTCAATTGGGCCTCGCAGATGTAAACGCAGATTAACATGAAACTATATACAACTAGATGAGGGTGCAGCCTGGAACAGAACAAAAACAGGCACAGGAGGGTGGAGTTGGATTCTAGACCCCAAACAGATTCTGCAACACTGATTGCCCAAACCGACTGTCGTGTCGGGTATAGTAAATGATACATACCTGTAGCAGGTGTTCTCCGAGGACAGCAGGCTGATTGTTCTCACGACTGGGTGACGTCCGTGGCAGCCCCCACCAACCGGAAGAAGCTTCGCGGGCGGTCCGCACGCAGGGCACGCCCACCGCGCATGCGCGGCTGTCTTCCCACCCGTGCGCGACCGTTCCCGCCAGTTGAATGACAAGCAAAAATGATGAAAACGCAACTCCAAAGGGGAGGAGGGAGGGTAGGTGAGAACAATCAGCCTGCTGTCCTCGGAGAACACCTGCTACAGGTATGTATCATTCACTTTCTCCGAGGACAAGCAGGCTGCTTGTTCTCACGACTGGGGTACCCCTAGTTCTCAGGCTCACTCAAAACAAGAACCCAGGTCAATGGAACCTCGCAACGGCGAGGATACAACAGAAAATTGACCAACGAAGAACAACTAACAGAGTGCAGCCTGACCAGAATAAATTCGGGTCCTGGAGGGTGGAGTTGGATTTACACCCCAAACAGATTCTGCAGCACCGACTGCCCGAACCGACTGTTGCGTCGGGTATCCTGCTGGAGGCAGTAATGTGATGTGAATGTGTGGACAGATGACCACGTCGCAGCCTTGCAAATCTCTTCAATAGTGGCTGACTTCAAGTGGGCCACTGACGCTGCCATGGCTCTAACACTATGAGCCGTGACATGACCCTCAACAGCCAGCCCAGCCTGGGCGTAAGTGAAGGAAATGCAATCTGCTAGCCAATTGGAGATGGTGCGTTTCCCGACAGCGACCCCTAGCCTGTTAGGGTCGAAAGAAACAAACAATTGGGCGGACTGTCTGTGGGGCTGTGTCCGCTTCAAGTAGAAGGCCAATGCTCTCTTGCAGTCCAATGTGTGCAACTGACGTTCAGCAGGGCGGGTATGAGGCCTGGGGAAGAATGTTGGCAAGACAATTGACTGGTTAAGATGGAACGCCGACACCACCTTCGGCAGGAACTTTGGGTGGGTGTGGAGCACTACTCTGTTGTGATGAAATTTGGTATATGGAGCATGAGCTACCAGGGCTTGAAGCTCACTGACCCTACGAGCGGAAGTAACTGCCACCAAGAAAATGACCTTCCAGGTCAAGTACTTCAGATGGCAGGTATTCAGTGGCTCAAAAGGAGGTTTCATCAGCTGGGTGAGGACAACGTTGAGATCCCATGACACTGCAGGAGGCTTGATAGGGGGCTTTGACAACAGCAAGCCTCTCATGAATCGGACGACTAAAGGCTCTCCAGAGATGGCTTTACCTTCCACACGATAATGGTAAGCACTAATCGCACTAAGGTGATTCCTTACTGAGTTGGTCTTGAGGCCAGACTCTGATAAGTGCAGAAGGTATTCAAGCAGGTTCTGTGCAGGGCAAGACGAGGTTCTAGGGCCTTGCTCTCACACCAAACGACAAACCTCCTCCACTTGAAAAAGTAACTCTTTTTAGTTGAATCCTTCCTAGAGGCAAGCAAGACACGGGAGACACCCTCAGACAGACCCAACGCAGTGAAGTCTACGCCCTCAACATCCAGGCCGTGAGAGTCAGGGACTGAAGGTTGGGGTGCAGCAACGCTCCGTCGTTCTGCGAAATGAGAGTCGGAAAACACTCCAATCTCCACGGTTCTTCTGAGGACAACTCCAGAAGAAGAGGGAACCAGATCTGACGGGGCCAAAAGGGCGCTATCAAAATCATGGTGCCGCGGTCTTGCTTGAGCTTCAGTAAGGTCTTCCCCACCAAAGGTATGGGAGGATAAGCTTACAGGAGGCCGGTCCCCCAATGAAGGAGAAAGGCATCCGACGCTAGCCTGCCGTGTGCCTGAAGTCTAGTCTGGAACAGAACAGAGGCAGCTTGTGGTTGGTCTGAGAGACAAAAAGGTCCACCGAGGGGGTGTCCCACTCTCGGAAGATCTTGCGTACCACTCTGGAATGGAGCGACCACTCGTGCGGTTGCATGACTCTGCTCAGTCTGTCGGCCAGACTGTTGTTTACACCTGCCAGGTATGTGGCTTGGAGGAGCATGCCGAATTGGCAAGCCCAACGCCACATCCCGACGGCTTCCTGACACAAGGGGCGAGATCCGGTGCCCCCCTGCTTGTTGGTGTAATACATTGCAACCTGATTGTCTGTCCGAATTTGGATAATTTGGCAGGACAGCCGATCCCTGAAAGCCTTCAGTGCGTTCCAGATCGTTCGGAGCTCCAGGAGGTTGATCTGCAGATCCTTTTCCTGGAGGGACCACAGACCCTGGGTGTGGAGCCCATCGACATGAGCTCCCCACCCCAGGCGAGATGCATCCTGCGTCAGCACTTTCGTGGGCTGTGGAATTTGGAATGGACGTCCCAGGGTCAAATTGGTCCGAATGGTCCACCAGAGCAGTGAAGTGCGGCAACTGGTGGAGAGGCGGATGACATCTTCTAGATTCCCGGTGGCCTGAATCCACTGGGAAGCTAGGGTCCATTGAGCAGATCTCATGTGAAGACGAGCCATGGGAGTCACATGGACTGTGGAGGCCATATGACCCAGAAGTCTCAACATCTGCCGAGTTGTGACCTGCTGAGACGCTCTGGTCTGCGAAGCCAGGGACAGGAGGTTGTTGGCCCTCACTTTGGGAAGGAAGGCCTGAGCCGTCTGGGTATTCAGCAGAGCTCCTATGAATTCCAGAGACTGGGTTGGCTGGAGATGGGACTTTGGGTAATTTATCACAAACCCCAGCAGCTCCAGGAGTTGAATAGTGCACTGCATGGACCGGAGGGCTCCTGCCTCCGAGGTGCTCTTGACCAGCCAATCGTCGAGATATGGGAACACGTGCACTCCCAGCTTGCGTAGATACGCCGCCACCACCACGAGGCACTTTGTAAACACCCGTGGGGCAGAGGCGAGCCCAAAGGGCAGCACACAATACTGAAAGTGCCGTGCGCCCAGGCGGAATCTGAGATACTGTGAGCTGGCAGTATCGGGATGTGAGTGTATGCGTCCTTTAAATCCAGGGAACATAGCCAATCGTTTTCTGAATCATTGGCAGAAGGGTGCCCAAGGAAAGCATCCTGAACTTTTCTTTGACCAGGAATTTGTTCAGGCCTCTCAGGTCTAGGATGGGGCGTATCCCCCCTGTTTCTTTTCCACAAGGAAGTACCTGGAATAGAATCCCTGCCCTTCCTGCCCGGGTGGTACGGGCTCGACCGCATTGGCGCTGAGAAGGGCGGAGAGTTCCTCTGCGAGTACCTGCTTGTGATGGGAGCTGAAGGATTGAGCTCCCGGAGGACAATTTGGTGGAGGGGAGGCCAAATTTAGGGCGTATCCGCACCGCACTATTTGGAGAACCCACTGGTCGGAGGTTATGAGAGGCCACCTTTGGTGAAAAAATCAACCTCCCTCCGACTGGCAGATCGTCCGGTACGGACACTTTGAGGGCGGCTATGTTCCCGTGGATCCAGTCAAAAGCCCGTCCCCGGCTTTTGCTGTGGAGGCGCAGGGGGCTGCTTAGGCGCACGCTGTTGACGAGAACGAGCGCGCTGGGGCTGTCCCTGTGCCTGTCAAGGCCTTCGGGCCGGCTGGGTGTACCTACGCTTGGCAAAAGCATAAGGCGCAGCCTGCTGGGCCCGGGAAAAAACGTCCACCTGCTGAGGTGGATGCTGAAGGCGCCGGTGGAGAGCTTGTCGAGGGCGGTTTCCCGCTGATGCAGTTGGTCCACCAGCTGCTCGACCTTCTCGCCAAAAATATTATCCCCCCGGCAAGGGACGTCGGCCAGTCTCTGCTGGGTGCGGTTGTCCAGGTCAGAGGCACGCAGCCATGAGAGCCTGCGCATCACTATACCTTGGGCCGCAGCACGAGATGCCACGTCACAGGTGTCATAGATACCCCTGGACAGGAACTTTCTGCACGCCTTCAGCTGCCTGACCACCTCTTGATAAGGCCTGGACTGCTCCGGCGGGAGCTTATCACCAGGTCCGCCAGTTGCTTCACAGTGTTCCGCATGTGGATGCTCGTGTAGAGCTGGTAAGATTGGATGCGGGTCACGAGCATGGAAGATTGGTAGGCCTTCCTCCCAAACGAGTCCAGAGTGCGAGACTCCCGCCCCGGGGGCGCCGAGGCGGTATCCCTCGAACTCCGTGCCCTCTTGAGAGCAGAATCCACAACCGCCGAGTCATGGGGCAATTGGGGCTGCATTAACTCTGGGTCCGAGTGGATTCTGTACTGGGACTCTGCTTTCTTGGGAATGTTGGGATTAGATAATGGTCTCATCCAGTTCCGAAGCAGTGTCTCTTTGAGGACATTGTGCAACGGCACCATGGAGGACTCTCTAGGTGGTGATGGATAGTCGAGGACCTCGAGCATCTCAGCCCTCGGCTCGTCCACAGAGACCACGGGGAAGGGAATGCATATAGACATATCCCTAACAAAGGAGGCAAAGGAGAGGCTCTCAGGAGGCGAGAGCTTCCTGTCCAGTGAAGGCGTGGGGTCAGAGGGGAGGCCCACAGACTCTTCTGAGGAGAAATATCTGGGGTCCTCCTCTTCCCCCCACGAGGCCTCTTCCTCGGTATCGGACATAAGCTCATGTAGCTGAGTCCTTAACCGGGCCTGGCTCGACGTCCAGGCGCCGAGGCCTCGGTGTCGTCGAGCGGTGGACTCCCGCGCGGCGGGGACGAAGCTCCCCTCCATCGACGGGGGACTCCACCTGTGTGGCGGTCGAGACTGGCACTGCAAGCGGCGGCAGTGTCGAAGCTTCGGCACCGGGCTAGAGCTCGCCGGCGCCACAGTCAACGGCGCCGAGGGCGCAAGCACCCCCTGCGCCGGCACAGCCTGGCGCATCAGCCCTTCCAGGATCCCCGGAAGGATGGCTCGGAAGCACTCGTCCAGGCCCGCTGTCGTGAAATACGGGGGGGCCGGTAGAGGCGTCGGTGGCCGGAAGCTTCTCGGGTCCAGGAGACTGCACCGAAGTGCTGGGACCCTGACGCCGTCGGTATCTCCACTACCGAGGGGGACCTCTCCTCTCGACGGGGACGCTTCGGCGTCGACTCCTCTCCGGCACCAGAGGGCCGGGCGCACCGAGGGGACCGATGACGGTGCTTTTTCTGTTTTTTTGCGGTGCCCGTCCTCGGCGCCAGGTGGAACGATGAGGAGAGGTCGATCCTACTCGGTTTCGAGGGCCGGGTCGGACGGGTTCGGTCCCGAGGGCCATGGGCAGAGGAGTGACCGGGGCCGATTGCCCACGCGGCCTCTCACCCCTACCGTCACGGAGGACCGGCGGGCCGACGGGACCTGTACTCCTGGGGTCGATGCCATCGGTGCCGATTTCGCGGACATCGATACCGTACCGAAGAAACCGGCCGTCGATACCGATGCCGTCGGGTCGACGGGCCTGCACAAGTTCCAAAAAGACGGTCCCGAAGAACTTGCCTCGCAACCTGAGTCCGTTTCCGGAGACCAACACAAAGAACACGACTTGATATTGTGCTCCGGCCCGAGGCACTGGAGGCACCAAGCGTGGGTGTCGGTCTGCGAGATAGGCCGGCCGCACCGACCACACTTCTTAAATCCACTCGGGACCTTCGAGGACATAACGGGAAAAATCGTGTCGGCGAAGTTAAAGTCGTCGATGGTGGCGGTAAATCACACCTCGAAAAATAAATCGACCGCGCGGCCACAAGGCAACGCCCCCGCTAGAAACGAGGGAAAAATTAAGCGCGTTCTCATCTTTTTTTTTTTTTTTAAAAAGGAAAAAGAAAGGTCTGGAGCGCGCGGTAACAAGAAACAAAAAATTAACAAATTCGCGAACAACGCAACGGTTTTCCGGGCTAAGAGAGAGCGGCGACGCACGACTCTCTCCAGCGCGGAAAAGAAAAGACTGGCGGGAACGGTCGCGCACGGGCGGGAAGACGGCCGCGCATGCGCGTGCCCTGCGTGCGGACCGCCCGCGAAGCTTCTTCCGGTTGGTGGGGGCTGCTGCGGACGTCACCCAGTCGTGAGAACAAGCAACCTGCTTGTCCTCGGAGAGCCTGCTCAAGACAGTAGTAAGATGTGAATGTGTGGACAGAAGACCACATCGCAGCTTTGCAAATCTCTTCAGTGGAGGCTGACTTCAAGTGGGCTACCAACGCAGCCATGGCTCTGACATTATGAACCGTGACATGGCCTCTAGAGTCAGCCTAGCCTGGGCATAAGTGAAGGAAATGCAATCTGCTAGCCAACTAGAAATGGTGTGTTTACCGATGGTGACTCCCCTCCATTTGGGAACAAAAGAAACAAACAACTGGGTGGACTGTCTGAAGGGCTTCGTCCGCTTCATGTAAAAGGCCAGTGCTCTCTTGCAGTCCAAGGTGTGCAAACTGCTTTCGCCAGGGTGGGCATGAGGACAGGGAAAAATGTTGGCAAGACAACTGACTGGTTCAGATGGAACTCTGACACCACCTTCGGCAGGAACTTAGGATGCGTGTGGAGGACTACTCTGTTGTGATGAAACTTAGTATAAGGTGCATGCACTACTAAGGCCTGAAGCTCATTGATCCTACGAGATGAAGTAACAGCCACCAAGAAAATGACCTTCCAGGTCAAGTACTTCAGATGGCAGGAATTCAGTGGCTCAAAAGGAGCTTTCATCAGCTGGGTGAGAACGACATTGAGATCCCATGACACTGGTGGGGCTTTGAAAAAAGCAAACCTCTCATGAAGCCAACAACTAAAGGCTGTCCAGAGATGGACTTACTTTCTACACGCTGATAAGCACTAATTGAACTAAGGTGAATCCTTAAGGAGTTGGTCTTGAGACCAGACTCTGATAAGTGCAGAAGGTATTCAAGCAGGGTCTGTGTAGGACAAGAAAGGGGAGCTATGGCCTTGCCATCATACAACACAGCAAACCTCCACCATTTCAAAGAGTAACACCTCTTAGTGGAATCTTTCCTGGAAGCCAGCAAGACTCTGGAGACACCCTCTGAAAGACCCAAGGAAGTGAATTCTAGACTCTCAACATCCAGGCTGAGAGAGCCAGAGACTGGAGGTTGGGATGTAGAAGCGCCCCTTTGTTCTGTGGAATGAGGGTTGGAAAACACTCCAATCTCCATGGTTCTTCGGAGGACAATTCCAGAAGAGGGAACCAAATCTGACGTGGCCAATAGGGAGCAATCAGAATCATGGTTCCGCGGTCTTGCTTAAGTTTCAATAAAGTTTTCCCCACAAAGTATGGGAGAATACGCATACAGAAGCCCTGTCCCCCAATGAAGAAGCAAGGCATCAAACACTAGTCTGTCGTGGGCCTGAAACCGAACTGAGGGACCCTGTGGTTGAATGGCGGCAGAAAGATCAACTGAGGGGGTGCCCCACGCTCTGACGATTTTGCGGGCTACGCCCATATTTAGAGACCACTCGTGAGGTTGCATTATCCTGCTCAGTCTGTTAGCCAGGCCATTGTTTACTCCTTCCAGATAAGTGGCTTGGAGAAACATGCTGTGACGGCATGGTCAAAGCCACATTTGGATGGCTTCCTGACATATACAGTGAGATCCGCTGACCCCCTGCTTGTTGGTGTAATACATCGCAACCTGATTGTCTGTTTGAATGAGAATAGTTTGATTGGACAGCCGATCTATGAAAGCCTTTAGAGTGTTCCAGATCGCTTGGAGCTCCAGGAGATTGATCTGGAGATTTCTTTCCTGGAGGGACCAAGCTCCTTGGGTGTGAAGCCCATCTACGTGAGCTCCCCACCCCAGGAGAGATGTATCTGTCGTCAGCACTTTTTGCAGCTGAGGAATTTGGAATGGTAGTCCCAAGGTCAGATTGGACAGAATTGTCCACCATTGAAGAGAACCAACAAGCTCCAGGGACACTTGGATCACATCCTCCAGGCTTCCCGTGGCTTGATACCATTGAGAAGCCAGGGTCCATTGAGCAGATCTCATGTGAAGATGTGCAATGGGAGTACATACACCGTGGAAGTCATGTGGCCCAACAATTTCATCATGTGGCCCAACAATCTCAACATCTGCCGAACTGTGACCTGCTGCGGTGTCCGAAATTGGACGCAAGGGAGAGAAAGTTGTCTGCACAGGTCTCCGGGAGGTAGGCTCGGACAGTCTTTGTATCGAGCAGGGCTCCCTTGATTCTAACTGTTGAACCAGTTGGAGATGGGACTTGGGGTAGTGTACAACGAACCCTAGTAGCTCCAGCACCTGAACAGTCATCCGCATGGACTCCAAAGCACCCTCCTCCAAGGTCCTCTTCACCAGCCAATCGTCAAGATAAGGGAACACGTGCACTCCCAGTCTGCGCAGAGATGCTGCAACCACCGCTAGACATTTTGTAAAAACCCTGGGAGCCGAAGCAGGGCCAAAAGGCAACACTCGGTACTGAGCTGGGTAGTAGAACCTAAGTTTACCTTGTGAGCTGGGAGCTGCACTGGGCATTTTCATACTTGGTTTGACTGGTAACTGAGGTTACCTGTGTCCTAGTTCCACCCACCCACCCCTAGGTAAACTCCCTTTAAATAGGGCAATCAAGGGACAAGTATCTTCATTACACTTAATTGGTCAATCCTAATTCTTGTTATTCCCTCTCATAGTTCACCTTTCACACTTGTGAATCACATCATTATGACCTTCATTCAGTGCAATATATGTTCTGCTTTAATCCTAAGGCAAACTATCTGGAACTTTAGAGCTTGTCCTATCTGTCTCCAAATATCAGCCTTGAAAGAAGAGATCAACAAAACTCAAGAAGGAATTAACTATAATTAAAAAAGCGTCCAGGATTACTAATTTCCCAGCTAATTTACCACCACCACTGCCTCACAGAATGAAACATCAGAGGAATAGATGGGTCACAGTAGGCTCTGGTAGACTAAGATCTGTGACACAGAAACACTTGCCCATCCAAGCTTTGCCGTTGTCAAATTCTTTTGCAGTGTTGCATCATTATGATGGCGAAAAAAAGAAGTACTGTGGTAGAACCAGAGGCAATGAAAATAGCACAACCCCAGAAACATCCCCCAACTAATGACAGAATTGTGAAAAGCAGAAAATTATTACTGCTTGGAGACTCCATTATCAGAGGCATTAACTTAGGAACACAGTTCAAGGGTTCCAACTAGTGAAATGTCTTCCAGGATCTTCAGCTACAAGATGTACAGACCAAATACTGAAAGTGATCCGAGAAGAGAGCAAGGCTTCAAATGCTGATGTTGTAAATTACCTGGGGACAAATGACCTGGCCAACAATAGCAAGTTTACAGCACAGAGAGCGTTCCAGAAGCTTGGGGAGGGACTGAAATGTTTGGTTCGGACTGTGGCTTTTCTGAAGTAATTCCTACGTTGGGGAGGGGAGAGGAAAGACTACGCAAAACAGAGGAATTCAGTAAGTGGCTTGAGTTTTGGTGTAAAGAAGGTTTTAGATACATAGGATAATGGGGTAATACGTGGAAAAATAGACTGTACTGTAATGATGGGCTACATCTTTCTGTGATGGGAAAAAGGATCCTTGGGGAGAAATTTAGACAGTATGTTTCTAGACATTTAAACTAGAGGGTAGGGGGGGGGGGGTGACTTTCCAAAATCCCCAGCTTCCTTTTGTCACCCCCAGAATAAACATGATGGCAGAGGGAAAGGTCATGTACAGTGGGGGAAATAAGTATTTGATCCCTTGCTGATTTTGTAAGTTTGCCCACTGACAAAGACATGAGCAGCCCATAATTGAAGGGTAGGTTATTGGTAACAGTGAGAGATAGCACATCACAAATTAAATCCGGGTAAATCACATTGTGGAAAGTATATGAATTTATTTGCATTCTGCAGAGGGAAATAAGTATTTGATCCCCCACCAACCAGTAAGAGATCTGGCCCCTACAGACCAGGTAGATGCTCCAAATCAACTCGTTACCTGCATGACAGACAGCTGTCGGCAATGGTCACCTGTATGAAAGACACCTGTCCACAGACTCAGTGAATCAGTCAGACTCTAACCTCTACAAAATGGCCAAGAGCAAGGAGCTGTCTAAGGATGTCAGGGACAAGATCATACACCTGCACAAGGCTGGAATGGGCTACAAAACCATCAGTAAGACGCTGGGCGAGAAGGAGACAACTGTTGGTGCCATAGTAAGAAAATGGAAGAAGTACAAAATGACTGTCAATCGACAAAGATCTGGGGCTCCACGCAAAATCTCACCTCGTGGGGTATCCTTGATCATGAGGAAGGTTAGAAATCAGCCTACAACTACAAGGGGGGAACTTGTCAATGATCTCAAGGCAGCTGGGACCACTGTCACCACGAAAACCATTGGTAACACATTACGACATAACGGATTGCAATCCTGCAGTGCCCGCAAGGTCCCCCTGCTCCGGGAAGGCACATGTGACGGCCCGTCTGAAGTTGCCAGTGAACACCTGGATGATGCCGAGAGTGATTGGGAGAAGGTGCTGTGGTCAGATGAGACAAAAATTGAGCTCTTTGGCATGAAACTCAACCTCGCCGTGTTTGGGGAGGAAGAGAATGCTGCCTATGACCCAAAGATCACCAGTCCCCACTGTCAAGCATGGAGGTGGAAATGTTATGTTTTGGGGGTGTTTCTCTGCTAAGGGCACAGGACTACTTCACCGCATCAATGGGAGAATGGATGGGCCATGTACCGTACAATTCTGAGTGACAACCTCCTCCCTCCACCAGGGCCTTCAAAATGGTCGTGGCTGGGTCTTCCAGCACGACAATGACCAAAACATACAGCCAAGGCAACAAGGAGTGGCTCAGGAAGAAGCACATTAGGGTCATGGAGTGGCCTAGCCAGTCACCAGACCTTATCCCATTGAAAACTTATGGAGGAAGCTGAAGCTGCGAGTTGCCAAGCGACAGCCCAGAACTCTTAATGATTTAGAGATGATCTGCAAAGAGGAGTGGACCAAAATTCCTCCTGACATGTGTGCAAACCTCATCATCAACTACAGAAGACGTTCTGACCGCTGTGCTTGCCAACAAGGGTTTTGCCACCAAGTATAGGTCTTGTTTGCCAGAGGGATTAAACTACTATTTCCCTCTGCAGAATGCAAATAAATTCATATACTTTCCACAATGTGATTTTTCCGGATTTAATTTGTGATGTGCTATCTCTCACTGTTACCAATAACCTACCCTTCAATTATGGGCTGCTCATGTCTTTGTCAGTAGGCAAACTTACAAAATCAGCAAGGGATCAAATACTTATTTCCCCCACTGTAAATATAAAAAAACACCCAAACTCACTAAACATATGGAAAGCTATGTGCACAAATGCTCATAGTCTAAGTAAAAAGATTCAAGACTTGCAAGCCCTGATGTTTGAAGAAAACTTGGATATTGTTGCTATTATGGAGATGCGGTTCAATGATTCTCATGAATGGGATGTGACTGTACCGGGCTATAATCTTTTAGGAAGGGATAGAGAGGGCCGAAGAGGTGGAAGAGTGGCTCTGTGAGAGAGAATATCAGAGCGGCTGAAATGCGGGGAACTTGGGGAAAAGGAAGAAGCTTTATGGATCGTCCTGGAAAGAGGGAAGACGGAATCAGTATCCACACGGGAGTTATCTACAGACCTCCTGCGCAACGGAGAAGTTAGACAAGGATCTGATAGAAGATATTGAAAAGATAGTATGAAAGGGGAGGTGCTACTGTTGGAAGATTTCAATTTGTCTGACGTGGGATTGGAACGTCCCGTCTGTGGAATAGGAAAGAAGTAGGGAGATTGTGGATGCTGGATCTAGTGCTCACTAATGGAGGTAGTGTTTCCGATATCTGGGGTGGGTGCCCACCTATGCAATAGTGATCATCACATCATAAGGTTTGATCTAAGGGCGAAGGCGGAGTGTGGAGCCACAAACTCAAAGTACTGGATTTCAGACGTACTGATTTTGATAAAATGGGGGAATGCCTGAAGGACCTGTTGGCGTGGGAAGGCGTAGGAGATGTGGAAAAACAGTGGTCCAAGCTAAAGGCTGCTATAAATTTGGAACTGATCTTCTTATGAGGAAAGTAAACAAAAACAAGAGAAGCAGGAAGCCTATATGGTTCTCCAAACAAGTAGATGAAAAAATAAGAGCAAAGAGGCTTGTTCAAGAAATGCAAAAGAATACAACGAGAGGATCACAGAAAAAGATTATCGGATTAAACTGAAAGAAGCGAAGCGGGAAATACAGCTAGTGAAAGCGCGAGCAGAAGAAAAAATGGCTAAAGATGTAAAAAGAGGTGACAAGACTTTTTCAGATATATTGGAGAAAGGTGAAGAGATAGGAATGGAATTGCGAGACTGAAAGACAATGGCTCATTGAGAGTGATGAAGATAAAATGTGCTAATCAATTATTTCTCTTCGGTGTTCATGTAGGAAAATCCTGGAGAAGGACCGCGGTTGGCTGCTGAGGGAACGTTTAGGAATGGAGTGGATACTGCGCCGTTTACGGAAGAAAGAGTTTATAAACAGCTGGAGAATCTGAAGGTGGACAAAGCTATGGGGCCAGATGGGATACATTCCAGGGTACTGAAGGAGCTCAGAGAGGTATTGGTGGGACCTCTTAAAGATTTATTAATAGATCTTTAGAGACGGGAGAGGTTATGCGAGATTGGAGACGAGCAGATGTGGTCCCTCTTTACAAAAGTGTAGACAGGGAAGAAGTGGGAAACTACAGACCGGTAAGTCTCACGTCGGTGGTAGCAAAAATAATGGCGTCGCTGCTGAAAGAAAGGATAGTTAACTTTCTAGAAGCTGACGGGTTACAGGACCCGAGGCAACATGGCTTTACCAAAGGAAAATCCTGCCAAACAAATTTTATTGAGTTTTCTGACTGGGTGACCAAAGAACTGGATGAGGGATGTGTGCTAGATGTAATCTACTTGGACTTCGGCAAAGCCTTTGATACAGTCCCCCACAGAAGACTCGTGAATAAGCTGAAAGGGTTGAACTTAGGACCGAAAGTGGTGAACTGGGTAAGGAACTGGTTGACCGACAGGTGGCAGAGGGTGGTGGTAAATGGAATCCGCTTGGAGGAAAGGAAAGTGAGCAGTGGAGTTCCTCAGGGGTTGATGCTGGGGCCTATTCTGCTTAATATATTTGTGGGAGATATTGCTGAAGGATTGGAAGGAAAGGGAAAATTAGGTTCTTACCTTGGTAACTTTCCTTTAGTCATAGCAGATGAATCCATTTCGAGTGGGTTGTGTCCATCAACCAGCAGGGGAAGATAGAGAGCACTGAAAAACCATAGTGCCTCATGGTCAGCTAGCGCCATCTGCCTCAAGTATTTGAAGCTTCCAAGCAGTGTTACACCGCAAAGCATAATAATATGAACTTTCCTCAGAGCGGAATGAATGCCCCAAAACTGGAGCTATAAGTCAAAGGAGGGAATGGACTCATCCTCCTGGAGGGAATGAACTCAATCTCCTGTAAATGAAGAGAAATCCTGAAGACCTGTTTTCCAAATTCCCCCAATGAGGGACACATATCTACAGGAAAAACTGAACATAAAAGGAACATGAATCGCATAATGAACCACAGAGGGAGGGCTCATGGATTCATCTGCTATGACTAAAGGAAAGAAAATTACCAAGGTAAGAACCTAACTTTTCCTTCCTTGTCATCAAGCAGATGAATCCATTACGAGTGGGATGTATCAAAGCAATCCCTAGATAGGGTGGGAACAAGCCACACCACGCGCCAGCACTTGTGCTCCAAAATGCGCGTCTCTCCTGGCAGCCACATTCAGCCTGTAATGTCGGGCAAACGAGAGCTTAGAAGCCCAAGTAGCTGCACTACATATCTCTTGAAGACAGAGAGTGCTCCAGTTTCAGCCCAAGAAGAGGAAATTGCTCTTGTGGAATGTGCCTTAAAGGCTTCAGGCGGAGTCTGGCTAGATAGCAGATATGCTGAAAAGATAGCTTCTTTGAGCCAATGAGCTATAGTGGCCTTAGACGCTGGAGACCCACTGCGCGGACCTGACAAAAGAACAAAAAGATGGTCAGAGGTCCTGAAGGCATTTGACATGCGCAGATATTGCAACAGAGCCCTTCGCACATCCAGAAAGTGCAACTCTGCCCATAGGCTTCTGGAAACTCCTCTTTAGAAAAGGAGGGCAGGAAAATAGGCTGGTTTAGGTGAAACGCTGAAACCACCTTAGGCATGAAGAAAGGCATCGTACGTACCATTACTCCGGACTCTGAGAATTGCAGAAATGGGTCTCAACAGGACAGCGCCTGGAGTTCAGATACTCGTCTCGCCGATGTCACGGCCACCAAAAAGATTGTCTTTAAGGTCACATCCTTCTCCGAAGCTCACCTAGTTTGGGATGCAGGACGGATCCCTCATTTTGAGGGTCGAAGATCCTGGCATGCTAGCTCCAGGAATAGGGAAAACCATATTTGCCTCAGCCAGTACAGGGCAATCAGGAATCATGTTTCCAATGCTTGTTGACATAATACATCACAGCATGACTGACTGTTTAAATGAGGACAATTTGATGTAATAGTTGATCTCTGAAAGCTTCTATAGCAGGGGTAGGCCAACCAGACAACCCAATCTGTTTTCTGAGAACCAGGGGAATCAGGTTAGATTCCCACTGCAGCTCTTTATGACTCTAGACAAGTCACTTAAACCTCCATTGCCCCAGGTACAAAATAAGTGCCTGTATATAATATGTAAACTGCATTGTAACCACAGAAAGGAAGTACATCAAATCCCATCTCTCTATTTTTTAATTGTGATATCCACAATGAATATGAATGAGAAATATCTGCATACAATGAAAGCAATTCTTGCAAATCAATCTCATGCACATTCATTGTGGAAACCTTGAAAACTCAATTAGGTTGTGGTCCTCCAGGACAATGGTTGTCCTCCCTTGCTTTAGAACGTTCCATATAATCCATATCTCTAGGAGGTTCATTTGGTACTCTCTCTCCTGAAAGAATCACCAATCCTGGGTGTTGAGCCCCATCTACATGAGACCCCAGTCCAGGCTGGATGCATCCGTGGTTTGTGTCTTGTGGGGTGGAGAAATTTGGAATGGGGTCATTCCATGTCAAGTGGTCTGGTGGTCCCTGTGCAACCATCACGGATTTCGATGAAATTTTCTGTGAACATTCATACATGTCCCCAATTAACATTGGTAAAGTTTTACGTTCGCCAATGCAATACTTGCTGAGATATAGTAATCTGTTTGACCCCATACTGCAGCCTTCTATGGTATGACTCCGAGATTTCGGCAACTTTGAGACACTGTATCTCCGGCAATATTTTGTTGAGAGAAACAAAACTTGGCCATCTTGTACAACAAAATAATAACAAAATCTTCATGAGCGATTTCCATGAAGAAAACTTGTAGCAAACTTGGTCCAAAAAATTTGCGGCACAAAAAAAATTTGTAAAGTTTGGCTTTTTATATCACTGGAATTAAAGGTGTGATAAACGTGAAACTTTGCACACAACAACTTATCAACACAAGGTTTCGAATATAAAATTTAATTCTTCTTATATTTTCCATTAGTTCACAAATTGAGTGTAAAGTTGATGATTTTTGCAAAAACGCCAAAAATAGGGTATTTTTAGCCCACTTTTACAAAAAAAAAAAAAAAAACCTTCTGGAAACTCTTTTTAATCATTTTCATTAGAAAGAGCATGTTTCAAACCCCTTAAAAAAGTAGGGTTGGTTTTTCCATCGCTGGCATATAAGGCCCTACAAATAGGGACGAAATTGAGGACGTTGCTATTGCAATGTCATATACTTCAACATGCATTTTTCTATATTGTGTCGAAGTGTATAATTCATTTTTTGTATGCTATATGAATCTGTTAGTCTACTAGCGGTGCTTCTACACTAATGACATTGGTTAAATATTCTGTAAGTACCTTATTGATGCCGCGCATTAGCATGTTTCGGCTATAGGATTCTGTACTGTGCAGGTGTAGTTGTATGTTTCTGTCATAACATAAGAATCTTTATAACTTCTCTTTTTCAGATTCACATTAATTTAATACACTTCATATTAATTATTGCGATTTTGCTTAATATGCAAACAATGAATGTCAAAGAATCAACTGACAATCTCACTTTGCCCATTTGCGTTGTTGGAAAACAATTGGCGTCAACTTGCCACCATGGCTCATTTTATTCTAAAGAAATTGGGCTGCATTATGTGCACAGCTTGTCCGTCAATGAAAAAATGCTCATTACTCGGCGATCGGAGGATGAGTTCACAGACGACCAAATCTGCCTGCATCACAAAGCGATGTATTTGGAAAAATACGAAATGAAGCAAAAGCGTGCTGCAACCCATTCGACAAACAAATCACATAGTTAAACATGGACTGTTGAAAGTCGATCTAGCCATGTCCGATGATTTGAAAAAATTGAAAACAAATGTGAAGCCGGGCCAAAAAATGTGTTCCAAGTGTAAAGCCAAATATGTTTCTATGGTCGAAAGCAAGGCAGAGTAATCATCATCAGAAAATTACGATATGGACATTTCAGACACTCTTGATCAAAGTTTGACTGATTTGGGGACTTCTCCATTAAAAATTTGGAGGTTGGCCAGCAGGGATAAAACTGGATATGTGAAATGAAAAATTGAACGCGTGCAGAAAGTGGCAGCAGAAAAAATAATGGTAGCCGCTGCAGTATCAGCCGAAGATATTGGACAAACTAGCAAGTCGGCTGCTAAGGAATGCCTGTCATGCCAAGATTACACTGACCTAATTGAAGATGTGAAAACGAAAATTAAAATATCCAATAGATCCATGAAAATTCAATTACTGACTTTGGCCCCAAAGAGTTGGTCAATACCAGCAACAGCAAAATATTTATTTATTTATTGCATTTGTATCCCACATTTTCCCACCTCTTTGCAGGCTCAATGTGGCTTACAATGTGTTATTGTTAGTAGATAGCAGACTAGGAGATAACTGTTACTGTTAAATGGAAAGTAGTATCATCGAAGATTAAGCAAATGAGAATAAGTAGAAAACATATTGTTAATAGGTCTAGATCGAGATTCAAGCAAGTAGGAATGAGCAGGGGCATTGTTGATGACAGGCAAGGTTGCTTCGTGTTACATTTCTAGCTGTTGATCTTGTTGGTATGCCTTGTTGAATAGGTGAGTCTTCAGGGATTTCCGAAAGTTAGCTTGTTCGTAAGTAGCTTTTAAGCTGCGTGGTAGTGTGTTCCACAACTGTGTATTCAGGTAGGAGAAATTTGACGCATGCGTTAGTTTGTATTTTAGGCCTTTACAACTGGGGAAGTGCAGATTAAGGAATGTTCGAGATGACCTTTTAGCATTTCTGGGCGGCAGGTCTACAAGATCTGTCATGTAGGCTGGGGCATTTCCGTGAATGATTTTATGAACTAGAGAGCATATCTTGAACGTGATGCGTTCTTTAAGTGGGAGTCAGTGTAGCTTCTCCCTAAGGGGCCTTGCACTTTCGTATTTTGTTTCAGAACGCATGGTTAAAACAGTGCGAAAATTAAAACAAGAGAGAGGCATTTGTGCACTACCGGATGCAAAAGTTGGCAAACTGCTACCAAAGGCAATCGCCAACAAAGTTTGAGATTTCTACGAGGATGATGAATTTAGCAGGATGTGCCCTGGTAAAAAAGATTTTGTTTCTGTTCGGCTTGATGGCATCAAGGTTCAAAAACAAAAGCGGTTGCTACTGTGCAATCTGAAAGACCTGTATGTAGCATATCGAAACAAATATGGTGCTGAAATTGGTTTCTCCAAATTCTGTGAGCTCAGACCAAAGTGGTGTGTTACTGTTGGTGCCTCAGGCACACATTCCGTCTGTGTCTGCACCATCCATCAGAATGTTAAGCTTATGCTACAAGGTGCCAACATTAAAGAAGACTACAAGATGCTCATGGGAAAGGCAGTTTGCGATCTGGACGCCAAAGACTGTATATTGCAGCGATGCCAAAACTGTCCTTGTGAAGAGGCACTGATAGCATATTTGGAAGAAATATTTGAGGCCTGGGACTCAGAAGAATCAATAGAATTCAAACAATGGGTTCATACTGACCATGAAACGCTCGAAACACATGTCTCACTGTTGACAACTTTATTGAAAAACTCGCTAGCAAAATTTGGAAACTGACTGACCACCACTTACATTTCAAAACATCAAAGCGAATATTTGAAGTCATTAAAAGCTGGCCTACAAGAAACCAAACTTATCGTACTGATGGATTTTGCACAGAATTACTTGTTTGTTGTCCAAGACGCTCAAGCCTTTCAGTGGGAGAATTCACAATGCACAGTGCATTCATTCGTCGCTTATTATATCAATAAAGATGGCATGCTGCAAATTGTCAACTGCTGCATAATTTCTGATCATATGCAACATGATACGGTTTCCGTGCATATGTTCATTCGGAAGTTGACTGAATTTTTGACGAATAAAACGAAGATTACAATAATATACTACTTTAGTGACGGTTCAGCAGCACAATACAAAAATTACAAAAATTTTGTCAATCTGTGCAATCACAAGAATGATTTTGAAACTGAGGCCGAATGGAACTTTTTTGGCGCGAGTCATGGCAAGTCACCATGTGATGGAGTTGGTGGCACGACTAAACGTTTGGCTGCTCGAGCCAGCCTCCAGCGACCATTAACCGACCAAATACTGACGCCAATAGATCTGTTTAACTTTTGTGACAAAAACATTCATGGAATTAAATATATTTATGTTCCGACTGAAGAAATCCAAGAAAACAGGATGCTGCAAGAAGAAAGATGGAAAGCTAGCTGCACAATAGCTGGCACAAGAGATCATCACCAGTTTGTGCCAGTTGATTCAAATTCGATTTCTGTCAGCAAAGTTTCAAATGACACGATTAACTTTGTGGCCAAAATTTCCGATATTCCCGATCCTAATTTAAAATTGGCCAAACTATTGCCTGGTTGTTATGTTGCCTGCATTTATGACAATAAGTGGTGGGTAGGCAACGTTGTAGAAATTTCCATTTAACAAAATGATGCATTGGTAACATTTATGCATCCATCAGGCCCGGCTCATTCATTTTATTGGCCTGAAAGAAAAGATGTTTGTTGGGTTCCAGCACAACATCTTATTTGTGTGCTTCCAGTGCCATCAGTTACGTCGTCAGGCCGCCAGTATCAATTCCCAGAAGTGACACTAAAGAAAGTGGCTCATAAATTCAATAATAAATAAGCAATCGTTGGAATTTGGCAGTTCATACAAACATTACGGACTTCGGCTTGGGAACCATTTAAGATACTACCTTTAGGTTTAGGAACCTAGGATAAGCTGCCCAATCGTTGGCTTGGGAACTGGACAGATACCCACACAAGGCTTTGGAACCTTGATGAAGAAACCAAACTAGAGGCTTGGGATCCTCATCCAAGAAACCCACCCGTGGCTGGTATTGCACAGCTATGGGCGTGACCCCTATGGTGATGGGGTTACTGGTTCAAGTTCCTGAACTAGTAGTGACAATGTCACCATGGACCAATGCAATTTAGGTACTAGCAATGTCTGTATAAAACAAAAATAATAGAATGCATGTGATGTTGTGATAGCAGCGTGCGATAACAACGTCCTCAACTTTGTCCCTATTTCTAGGGCGTTATATGCCAGCGATGAAAAACCAACCCTACTTTTTTAAGGGGTTTGCAACATGCTCTTTCTAATGAAAATGATTAAAAAGAGTTTCCAGAAGGTCTTTTTTTTTTTTTTTTAAGTGGGCTAAAAATACCCTATTTTTGGCGTTTTTGCAAACATCAAATTTACACTCAATTTGTGAACTAATGGAAAATATTAGAATGAAATTTTATATTCGAAAACCTCGTGTTGATAAGTTGTTGTGTGCAAAGTTTCACGTTTATCACACCTTTAATTCCAGAGATATAAAAAGCCAAACTTTACAATTTTTTTCGTGCCGCAAATTTTTCGGACCAAGTTTGTTCCAAGTTTTCTTCATGGAAATCACTGAAGATGATTTTTTTTAATTATTTTGTTTAATAGAACGCAAACAGTTGTACAAGATGGCCAAGTTTTGTTTCTCTCAACAAAATATTGTCGGAGATACAGTGTCTCAAAGTTGCCGAAATCTCGAAGTCATACCATAGAAGGCTGCAGTATGGGGTCAAACAGATTACTATATCTCAGCAAGTATTGCATTGGCGAACGTAAAACTTTACCAATGTTCATTGGGGACACGTATGAATGTTCACAGAAAATTTCATCGAAATCCGTGATGGTCAAGCAGGGCACTTCCCTGAAATCAGACCACTTGACATGGGAATCCCTTGGCCAAAGTGCTGTGAATCATCATTGACGCTGGTTAGGTTCCCTGTAGCCCCAGGGAATCCAAGTCCACTGATCCAAGAACCAAATGGAGGTGTGCCATAGGTGTTAAAATGCAGAGTGTAGGCCTTGTGACCTACCAATCTCAACATTTGCTGAGCTGATACCTGCTAGCTCTGAAACGAGAGCTATGGGGATCAAGGTTTTCATATGCTATATGGGAGAAAAGCTCTGGCCTGAGCCCTGTCTAGCAGTGCCTCTATGAACTCCAATTTTTGAACAGTCTCTAGATGGAGTAGTTGATAACTAATTCTAGTAGCTCTTGCACCAGAATAGCTCAACACATGGATTCTTGTGTCCCTTCCTTCGATGTGCTCTTGACCAGCCAAATAGTCTGCTCAGCCCTGTTGTGACTACGGCTCAACATTTTGTGAAGACCCTAGGACTTGACGCAACACCAAACAGTAGGCTGCAGTACTGATAGTGGTGTTTCCCTACCCAAAATTTGAGATACTTCCTGTGCCTGGGATGTATCTGTATGTGGGTGAAGTGTCCTTTGAGTCCAGAGAGTATAGCCAATCTTATTTCCTGAACCATGGGAGGTAAATTGCTCAGGAAAACTATCCTAAACTGTTTTTCCAGAATTTGTTCACAGCCTTTAGCTTTAGGATAGGACAGAGTACTGGCACCATTTTTTATTGCCGTTTAAAAATGTCCTACCACACTATTACATTTATTCCTCAAAATCTCCAGTTTGATTTTTCCTCCATTAATGCAGCAGCCAGCCTCAAACCTGTGACCCTCAGATTCAGAGGCAGTTCCCTTCCAGGCAGAGGTACTTTGGGTTAAATGGTTGCATACAGCGTACCAGCTGAAAAAAGCCCTGGTTACCCCGCCCCTTAAGATTGGCTCTGCATGAGTACTGGCACCTTTTTTCCTAGCTGGGTGAGAAACAGATGTGTATTCCTTATGATTAAAACAAAACAAAAACCTTGATACTTTAGGCCTATTCAAGTTTAAAGGCATTATACCAGCAACCGAACAGAAAAATGGGACTGCAATTCTCTCTATTTGCATGTCAACAGCATTTCATTTCCATTCTATGTCTACTCTGCAAAGTGCAACTTTCTGCACAGCCTGTACAAAGCCACTAACCTGTTTATCATCTGCAGTAGCTGGTTATTTATTGTAAAACAATCCAGTCTGGTACAGAGACAATAATTCTGGAATAGGGGAAATGGGAAAGTGTCAAGAAACAGTGGAGGAATCTGTACCTGAAGACCATGAAGCATCTGTTGTGTTCTCTTGTTCCACCTCCTCTCTTCTTGATCTTGATCACCCCCTGTGATATCTTCCTCCTTAAAGCAACAAAAACCAGAAGTTACAGAAAACAGCTGCAGGCTGAGATTAACATGCAAAACAGCTACTGAACTATAAAATGAAATTCTTATTTTTCAAGATCCCACGAGCACTTAGTCTCATTAGGAAATTTCTTATTTATTTGTTACTAGGTAAATGGCACCCTGCCTTGGTAGTAGAACATATTTAGCTTAACAACACCTTTACATCACTATAGTAAGATCACAGCTGTTGCAGGATGGTTCTACAACAAGATAAAATGTGTCATGTGGGAGACCAAAGCCCACAACACAATACCTGTGCTACATAACTGAACTTATAGTGCAAGAAGAAAACCTCACAATCATGAATTTAAAACAGAGGCATCTCATACATATGGTCTCTTATTGTAATCAGCGCTCTTCTAATGTTAGGAATATATAGAAAAATCAACCTGATGAGAATATTCAACATTTCACAGTGCTATGAAAATGAGAAATTGTACTAGCTACAGAATGCTTTTTTCCTTGATGCAAACAAAATTTTACATTCACAAATTGTAATCACTACAAAATATAAGTACTAACAAATTCAAACTGTCCCTTGCTGGTCTGGTGGGCACACAGGTCTGGCCCAAAATAGGGGCCAAGCTGCCCGTTTTTTTATTTATTAAGCAGCTCATCTTCCATGGCCAAGATCTAAATCTGGAAGACCACTCACAGCCAGAGCAGGAGAATAGAAATGTAGGTATAACCTGTGTAGCAGTCAACAGTATGAAATTTAATGGACATACAACAAAAAAATTAAAATTTCCAAACTTATAATGAATGGTGTGGTAGCTGTGTTAGTCCACTTTTAAAGGTAATCAATAGAAATCAAACAAAATAAAACATGGAAAAGAAAATAAGATGATACCTTTTTTACTGGACATAACTTAATACATTTCTTGATTAGCTTTCGAAGGTTGCCCTTCTTCGTCAGATCGGAAATAAGCAAATGTGGTAGATGACAGTATATATATATATAAGAAAAACTTCCAAACATTTCATTGACAATCTAATAGGGTGGGGATGGGTAGGAGGTATGCATGGGAACATCAAAGCATTTCAGAAATAGTCTAACAGGATGGGGGTGGATAGGTGAGAGAGGAGGATGATAAACATAGCAATACAACTTTATGGTTTATAATGGGCAAGAAAACCCAGATCTTTGTTAAGTCCTGTCTGTTGGGTGTCAAAATATTCAATCATTCTGACTTCAAAGGTCTTACGTTCCTGTATTGTTTTAAAGTTACCTTTCAGGATTCTTACTATGAAGTCACTGGTACAGTGATCTGGTTTTGTAAAGTGCTGGCCCACAGGGGTGGGAACCCGGCTGGCACCAGTATTGTTCATGTGATGTCTATGTAAGTTAAATCTTGTCTTTAGCATCTGCCCTGTTTCTCCAATATAGCATCCTTCGTTACATTTTTTACACTGAATGATATATACCACATTGGAAGATGAGCATGTGAAATATTACTTTATGTTGAATATTTTTCCTTTGTAAATGACTGTGGGGTCCTGTGAAATGTTTTAGCATAGCTTGCAGCTGGATATATTGCAAGGATGTGTGCCCTTCTCTTCTTTTTCAATCTGTGTTGGGAGTTTACTTCTGATTAGCTTGTGTTTCAAGTTGGGTGGCTGTCGGAAAGCCAGCATTGGTGAGGCTGGGAATATCTCTTTCAGTAATTCATCCTCTTGGAGTAGAGGCTGAAGATCTTTTATGATCTTTCTTAAATTTTCCAGCTCTGGATTGTATGTCACTATAAGGGGGATTCTGTCTGTGGCTTTTTTTTTTCTTTGTATTGTAGCAGATTTTCCCTGGGTGTTTTGAGGGAGGAGGCAATATTTTTGGAGATTATTTTGGGGTTGTAGGCTTTCCGTTCTAAGGATGCAGTCAGGATTTCAAGATTTCTGTCTCTGTCCCTTGGGTCAGAGCAGATATGGTGCTATCTTGTGGCTTGGCTGTAAATAATGGATGTATGTGAAGGGTGGAAGCTGATCTGTCTGTGGGTTTCTTGTATACTAGTAAAAAAGGCCCGTTTCTGACTGAAATGAAATGGGCGCTAGCAAGGTTTTGCGCGGAGTGTGTATGTTTGAGAGAGTGACTGTGTGAGAGTGAGAATGTGCAAGTGTGTGTGTGTGAGACAGAGAGTGGGTGTGAGTGTGTCTGTGAGAGTGCGTGTGTGTATGTGAGAATGAGTGTGTGCGAGTGCGTATGTGAGACAGTGAGTGTCCTTCCCTGTCCCCCCTGTCAGGTGTCAGGACTGGGGGGACTGTGGACAGTCATGAAGGCTGCCCCTACCAAAATAATGAAAGCAAGACCATTTGTATAACAATCACTGCATTCCAGAGAACAAAATGGAGCAAGTTCCCACATGCTATCTTTTGCTTTCTGTATTCAGTAGCTGACAGGCTTGCTAGACTTACCTAAGTGGCTGCAACTGCAATACACTGAAAAGAAAGCAAGGAAACCTATGAGACGTAGATACGGCCGTCCCCTTGGCCTCTGACGCTCCTCCCTTCTTCTATTTGACTTCCCTCTGATAGGTCCGTCATTCGGTGTGACGCTCCTCCCTTTTCCTGTTTCAGTTCCCTTTGATAGGTCAGTTAGCCTCTGACGCTCCTCCCTTCTTCTATTTGACTTCCCTCTGATAGGTCTGTCATTCGGTGTGACGCTCCTCCCTTTTCCTGTTTCAGTTCCCTTTTGATAGGTCTGAGCAGTGCAGCTGTGACACTCCTCCCTTCTCTGATAGGTCAGGGCGGGGCAGAGATGCAGTGTGCTTAAAAATGGTTACAGAGCTTCGAACATACGAACTGTTGAAGCCTCAGAGTGTGCTTTAGAATGTTGAGGGTGCTTTTTATGTGCAGATGGGGCGTGGGCTACGGCCCAGATGGGCGTGGCTAAGACTGAGGGTGAGTAGTCCGAATAGCCTAGCCTACCAGGAGGACAGGAGTTCAGGACAGATGGAGTGAGCTTCAGAACACTGAGGGGGGATTTTATTTATATAGATAGGTGTTTGTAATATAGCCATCACTGATTGAGACCGTGGTGTTCAAAACATTGACTTTTTCTAGGGAGTAGTCAATTTTGAATCTGATTGTAGGATGGTATGTATTGAAGGAATAGTAAAATTGTTTCAGAGTTTCTTCCCCCTTCGTCCAAATCATAAAAATGTCATCGATGTACCTGTAGTATTTTAGAGGTTTGGTCTGGTATGTATTCAGAAATGTCTCTTATAAGGAATGGGAAATTAGGCTGAATAAAAACTACCGTAATCGACACAAAAGGATGGTAGATCATAGATGTAATTAAATTTGATAGGCAGATACTGTTGGGAGATCTAAATCTTCATTTGGAAAATGAAATGGACCAATCAGTCTATTAATTCATGGAGTTTTTACTATCAGTGGATTTAGAATTATGCCAGTTATTATAACTCATAAGGATCATATGCTTGATTTGATAACATATACTAAAAATAATGGTATAGAATTCTTGACTGGTAATATATCTTGGGAACCTGTAATCTGGACAGACCACTACCTTGCTACTTTAAATATGAGAATTGTAGAATATTTGAATAGTGTAGAGAGTAATAAGGATTTAGAAAAACAAATTATATCTTGTAGATATCCTGAAAAGGAAATGTTTTAGAAGTGAAAGATACTTTTGAATTTAATGGAAATATACAGCATATGCTAGGAGCCAGATCGGGGATATCTAAAAGGGTATTAGACAAGTTAGCTCCTTTATACAATAAAGCAAAACTAAAATGTTGTACAATTTATGGATTACATTAGTATTATGAACATTAAAAAGGACCAGAAGGAAATATGAATGAAAATGGAAGAAAACTAGGGAAATGGAATATTATCAGCACTGGAGAAATAGTTTTTTGATTAAAAAAAAAAAAAAGACTAAAAACTCATCTAAAACATTCAATATACATACAACTTTAACAAATACTGACAGAATTAAATGTGATAGCATTAAATTCTAGCAGACAGAATACGGAACAAATTTAGCGAAGTATCTTTTTATATGGTTGAAAAACTTATTATGAAAGGTGAAATTAGGCCTTACCTGCTAATTTTCTTTCCTCTAGACCCTCCAGACCGGTCAAGACGCTTGGGTTATGCATGCCTACCAGCAGAGGGAGACTGAGAAAACTAACTTCAAACTGAGTACATATAACCTGTGCTAGCCCTCTATCTCCAGTATACAGTTAGCAAAGCAGAGAAACACATCCCTGTAACAGTAACTCCGAAACTAATAAAACCCCTGTACCTGGAAAACTAATAGGTAAACACCAACAGTGTGCTTAAACAGATGAAACGCTCAGGCGTCCCACTCTGCAGAACATTAGAGTCAAAGAAAATGTCTCCGACCATACTGAATATCAAATGAACAGACATAGCAGAACACGGCTCAAAATACTTCTGATAACTGACCCGGCTGAAAATTACTTTTGCTGAATTACTTCTGATACGAACCAGGGTGGGCTCTTGACCGGTCTGGAGGGTCTAGAGGAAAGAAAATTAGCAGGTAAGGCCTAATTTCACCTTCCTCAGCAACCCTCCAGACCGGTCAAGACGCTTGGGAAGTACCAAAGCAGTAAACACATTAAGGGTGGGACCCACGAAAAGCAGAAGACAACACAGCCGCTCCAAACCGAGCATCCTCTTTTGCCTGCACATCAATTCTATAATGCTTTACAAAAGAATGAATGGACGACCACACCGCCGCCTTACAAATGTCCTGAGGGGGAATAAACTACTTTCCGCCCAAGAGGCGGCTACCCCCCGAGTAGAGTGTGCCTTCAGTACCGAGGGAACTGCCCGACGTTTCAACAAATACGCCGAGGCAATAGTCTCCTTTAACCATCTAGCCAAAGTGGCCTTGGAAGCCGCTTCCCCCTTTCTGGGACCTCCATACAAAATGAACAAACGATCCGACGCTCGGAAGTCCTGCGTTCTGCTCAAATACGACCGCAAAATGCGTCGAACATCTAACTTAGCCAAACGGCGTTGAGAGAGATCACGCGACCTATCCCCCAACACTGGTAACGAAATCACCTGATTAACATGAAAGGAGGATACCACCTTAGGAACAAACGAAGGAACTGTCCGCAAAGTCACTTTCTCCTTAGCCAAGGAGAGAAAAGGTTCTCTACAAGACAAAGCCTGTAGCTCCGAAATTCTACGCGCCGAAGCAATGGCCACCAGAAACACTGTCTTTAACGTAAGATCTTTACACGAGATGGACGCCAACGGTTCAAACGGAGGACCTACCAGAGCCTCCAACACCAAATTCAAATCCCAAGGCGGAACCGTCGGCCGACGAGGTGGACGAAGCAACTTGACAGCTTTCAAGAACCGCCCCACGTCCGGCGAAGCCGCCAAGGAAATCCCCTGAATCTTTCCACGGAAACAAGACAACGCTGAAACCTGCACTTTCAGGGAAGAGAGCGAGAGCCCCCTGTCCAGACCGTCCTGCAGGAACTCCAAAACTTCCGCGATGGAAACCCGTAGAGGAACATACTGCCGCTCTTGACACCAGTTCTCAAAAATGCGCCACACCCGCACATAAGCCAAAGAAGTAGACCTCTTACGAGAACGCAGCATGGTATCAATTACCCTGGCTGAAAAACCTTTCTTCCTTAATCTGAGCCTCTCAAGAGCCAGGCCGTAAGCGAGAATGGAGCAGGGTCGGCCATCTCGATCGGCCCCTGAACCAATCTCACCCTGGAGCCCAACGGAATGGGATCCTGCACCAATAACCGAACCAGGTCTCCGTACCACGGACGTCGAGGCCAATTGGGCGCAATCAGAACCACTAGACCTGCATGGTGCCCGATCCGCTGCACCACGCGGCCCACCAGCGGCCATGGCGGAAATACATAAAGCAACTGCTGAGTCGGCCACGGGAGCACTAACGCGTCGATGCCCTCGGCCCGAGGATCTCTTCGACGACTGAAGAAGCGAGGGGCCTGAGCGTTGTCGGCCGATGCCATGAGATCCAGCACCGGCCGCCCCCATGCCAACACCAGTCGATTGAACACTGAGGGATGGAGGGACCACTCTCCGGGGTCTAACGTGTGTCTGCTTAGGAAATCCGCGCTCACGTTGTCCACCCCTGCCACGTGGCCCGCCGAGATGCTCTGCAGATGAGCTTCTGCCCACAACATTAACTCCGCCGCCTCCACAGCTAACGCTTGGCTCTTCGTTCCCCCCTGCCGATTTACATAAGCGACGGCCGTGGCATTGTCGGAAAGAACCCTGACTGCCTTGCCTTCTATCAGGCTGTGAAAGGACCGAAGAGCCAACCGAATTGCTCGAGTCTCCAGGCGATTGATGGACCACGATGCTTCCTCCACCGTCCAAAGTCCTTGAGCTACCTGCCCCAGGCAATGCGCTCCCCAGCCCGAGAGACTCGCATCCGTGGTCAGAACCGTCCAAGTGGGAGAGTCCAGCGGCATTCCTTTCACCAGATTCGGAGAGTGTAGCCACCAGCGAAGGCTGCGAAGGGCAACCCCCGACAGAGGGAACCTCTCCTCCAGGTCCTGAGACTGAGGGGACCAACGAGACAACAAGGCTCTCTGTAACTCTCTCATATGGGCCCTGGCCCAAGGAACCACCTCTATTGTTGCTGCCATCAGACCCAACACCTGAAGATACGCCCGAGCCGAAGGCGCTCTCTGTGCTCGGAGCCGCCTGATCTGTCCCTGCAGCTTGGAGATGCGAGGAGCTGTCAAAAACACCCGGCCCTTCTTCGTGTCGAAGCGAACTCCCAGATACTCCAGAGACTGGGAAGGCACCAGGTGACACTTTGCCAGATTGACCACCCAACCGAGCGACTGCAAGAAGGTCACCACACGGCCGGTGGCCTCCTCGCTCTCTGACCTTGATTTGGCCCGAATCAACCAGTCGTCCAGATATGGATGCACCAAAATGCCCTGCAAGCGCAGCGCCGCCGCCACCACAACCATCACCTTGGAGAAGGTGCGAGGCGCAGTCGCCAGGCCGAAAGGTAGTGCACAAAACTGAAAATGCCTCCCTAAGACCACAAAGCGAAGAAAACGCTGGTGCGCCTCTAGGATGGGAATGTGTAAGTAAGCCTCTGTCAGGTCCAGAGACGTCAGAAACTCTCCTTCTTGCACCGCTACAATCACTGAGCGCAAAGTCTCCATCCGAAAGGAGGGAACCTTTAGGGCCGCATTGACCTTTTTGAGGTCTAAAATGGGCCGGAAGGCACCTTCTTCCTTCTTGGGCACCACGAAATAAATGGAGTAACAGCCCGTACCTCTTTCTAACCTGGGGACCGGTACCACCGCCCCTAAACCGATGAGACGCGACAGAGTGTCCCTTATTGCTCTCGCCTTGCCTCTTGAATGACAGGGAGACACGAGAAAGAAGTCGGAGAGGGGACTGTCGAATTCTAGGGCGTACCCGTCTCGCACTATCTGCAGTACCCACTGGTCTGACGTGATATGGACCCACCTCTGGTAAAACAAGCGTAAGCGAGCCCCCACGCGAACCAGAGGCTGGGTCCCCAAACCATCATTGAGACACACGGGACGTACCGGACGCTCCCGAAGAGGAGCCTCGCCCCCCGCGACGGCCACCTCGAAAGGACTGGGTTCTCTGGAAAAACCGACCCCTAGTCCCCCCAGAAGACCTACCGGGTCGATACCGCCGAGCCTCCTGAAAACGCCCCCGTCCTGCTGCCCCCTTAGACACCTTGGGACGAAGCTCAGGAAGCCGAGGCGCCTTAGCATCACCAAGACCCTTCACCAATTTATCCAATTCCTCCCCGAAAAGCAAAGAGCCTCTAAAGGGGAGGGAACAAAGTTTAGTCTTGGAAGCGGCATCAGCCACCCAGCCCCGCAACCACAGGGCCCGCCGAGCCGCCACGGCAAAAGTCATGTTCTTAGCCGATGCCCTCAACAAATCGTACAGTGCATCCGCCAAGAACGACGACCCCATCTCCAACTTGGCCAGATCTTGAACCAGAGAAGCCCTATCAGCCTGCGGACCATCCAGGAGCCTCTCCGCCCAACGAAAACAAGCCCGCGCCACCAGACCTCCACAAACAGACGCTTGCAGCGCCAAGGCAGACAGATCAAAACTCCGCTTTAGGAAGGTCTCCAATTTCCTATCCTGAGGGTCCCGCAACGCGGCCCCCCCATCCACTGGAATAGCAGTAGCCTTAGTCACTGCCGTAACCACGGCATCCACCGTCGGAGGCCTGAGAGACTCTCTGTCCTCCTGAGGAAGGGGATAGAGCTTGGCCATAGCCCGAGCTACCTTACACTGAGCCTCCGGCGACTGCCACTCCTGCGAGATCATATCTCTCGTCCGCATTCATAGGAAAGGAGCGAGAGACCCGCCTGATCCCCTTAACCAAAGGATCCACCTGCTTCCCATCCCCAATGGGAGCTGCCGGCGAATCAAACCTTAAAGTGGCAGACACCTGCTCAATGAGTTCCGACAATTCATCCCTGTGAAAAATTCTAACCACCGAGGGGTCCTCCCCCGGCAAAGACAGGTCCCCATCCTGCCCTGCCACCGACCCCTCTTCCTCTTCCAGGGGGCTAAAATCACCCTCCGAGTCTGGAGGAGAAAAGACCTCTACATCTTCAGAGCACTCCACTCGCGGTCTTTTAGCGGTAGCCCCCCCCAACCTTGGACTAAGGGACTCCGCACCCGATGGGCCCGCCTTCCAAGCCTGAAACAAACTCCAAACAAACTCTGGAGGGAACCCCATGCTGCCCGAGGCTTCCCCCCCAGCGGGACTCGAAATCGGGAAAGGCTGCGGTCCCACGACCGTCTCAGCACCCAAAAGACCCGAATCCAAGATGGCGGCGGTTCCCGCCAAAATCGGGACCGCCGTTGAAGCGCCAAACTGAGCCGCACCACCCTCCTGCGCTCCCGCAGAAGGAATCTCCGCTGCTAACACCGGAGGCGCGGGAGATGAGGCCTTGGGCTCTCCACAAAAGCGGCAGGGACCGCCAGCCGCTTCAACACCCCGACGCGCGCACAGCCGGCAACGAAGAAACTTCCCCGACATACTCGCGCCTCTTAAACAGCTGATTACTACCGGCGAAGTAAAAATCAAGAAATAACACTCACCGGCGCTGAATCACTGGCCCAGCTCTCCCAGACCGGCTGAACAACTCCGGAAACCCCGGAGTGCAGCTGCTGCAGCTCTCCACACGAGGTGTATTTTTTTTTTTTTTTTAACTTTATTTGAGCCCTGCTGCTATAATCTGAATGGCACTCAAGGCTGCAGGATTAACACTGCAGCCGAGGCACAAAGCTGCCCAAAACGGGAGAGCCAGTCGGGGGAGGGACCCGGCCACCCGGGTGTGACACCCCAGAGGGGACAATGGTAGGCCCCACCGGACCTACCAACCCCTTGCACACCACAGAGTTCCAGGCACAGGGATCAACTGATCTTTCACCAACTTCTCCTTAGAAACAACTGAAAATAAACTAGTCTCACAAATGGACCTAAATCCTGCCAGACCGGACAAGCTGCACAGCTGCATGTCTACCCTCTGCTGAGACTGAGAAAATACTGGAGATAGAGGGCTAGCACAGGTTATATGTACTCAGTTTGAAGTTAGTTTTCTCAGTCTCCCTCTGCTGGTAGGCATGCATAACCCAAGCGTCTTGACCGGTCTGGAGGGTTGCTGAGGAAATAGTGAAATAACTGCCCTCTTGATATTTGTCCAGCTTTTTATTTATCATCTATTCTATTATCTATATTGCTCTGGCTTACTATGCTTACTAATAATATCCTGCTGCAGGGAATTTATCCTGTTGAAATATCATCGATAGTACTGACTCCCATACCAAAGAATCTAGATTGAGACCTCTCTAGTAGAAAATTTTAGACCTGTTGCTAGCATTCCTTGGATAGCAAAACTTTTGGAATTTATAGTTAATATTCAATTCTTCATATTTTTGGAAGAATCTTGCTAGTTACACTTTTCACAACATGGATTTCATTCTAAGCACAGTACACAAATAATGCTTTTAGTTTTGACAACTGAGAAAGAGATTTAGCAATAGGTGACGTTATACTTATGCAATTTGACATCTCAATGGCATCCAACGCTTGTTATTCTTTAGACTAAATGAGATGGGCATTGGTGGAACAGTACTTAAATGATTTTTGTTATTTTTAAGTACAAGGCAATATAGAGCCCTGATTACCAAGCCACACTAGCATTTTTAGTGTGCACTAATGCTAGAGACACCCATATATTCCTATCAGTGTCTAACGTTTGCACACACTAAAAACGCTAGTGCATCTTAGTAAACAGGGCCCATAGTATTCTAAAGAATGGAATGACTTCCGTTAGTTGGAAACTGGGCTGTGGGGCGAGTCACTGGACATTGAAGGGAGGGGGAGGATAGGGGGCAAAAGAGAATCGCTGGACATGGAGGGGATGGGATAGTAGGGCAGGGGAGAGAGGAGAATGGATGGAAGGGGATGGAAGGGGAAGGCAGGGAAGAGAGAATTGCTGAACTTGGATAGGAGAGGAGGGCAGGGGAGAGAGGAGAATCACTGGACATGGGAGGGGAGGGGAGAGGAGACATGCTGGACATGGATGGAGGGGAGGGAAGACAGGAAGGAGATGCACATGGATGGGATGGCAGGAGAGGAAGGAGAAATGCTGGAAATGGATGGAGAGGAGAGCAGAGCAGGAGATAGAGGAGAATTGCTGGACATGGATGGATGGAGGGGTTGGCGGGGAGAGAGGAGAAATGCTGGACATGGAAGAAGAAAGGAGGAAAGTAAAGAAATAAATGGAAAGGAAGCCCTGGAAACGGAGTTAAGAGAACAGATAGAGAGCAGCAGAATCAGACACTTGGACCAGTATGGATAGAAAACAGTCACCAGACAACAAAGGTAGAAAAAAATTATTTTATTTTCATTTTAGTGTTTGGAATTTGTCCAATTTGAGAATTTACATCTGTTGTCTTATTTTGCACTGGGTATACTGGAGCTGTAACATCTTACAGAAATGATTTATAATGAAAAAAAAATCACAAGTTATTGTTTTTCTCCTATACTAGTATATTTTCAATGATGTCTGTTTATATGCGCCATGGCTGATATAAGGGGTGTGGCTAATGTGGGTGTGGCTATCATAGGGGTGGAGCCATATGTGGTGACCCCGCCCATAATGAGTACCGGCACCTTTTTTCCTACAAAAAATGCACTGGTTAAGATTACAGGCACATCTAATATAATAATTCGCACATCCAACGTTCTGAAGCCGACTCCATGGCAGCGTGGCAGTGAAGCCATGTAGTGTTCGTAATCGCCCCACCCTCAAGGGAACTCTGTATAGTTGCCAGCCCCCGCGCCTCCCTCCCTCTCTCTCTCTCTGCCCTCCAAGCACAACCTGTCCTGTGGCAGCCCCTCGCCTTCCTAAGTGCTGGCTGTATTTTTAAAAATTCTTACCTTGGGGTACGGTGTCCACAGTGAAGGCGAGCGACGCTTCAGACTGCCTTCGCATGTGCTCTGCCTCTGGTCCTGCCCTTCCGGAAACAGGAAATGAGGGCGGGACCAAAGGCAGAGCTGAGACACATGCAAAGGCAGTTCGAAGCGTCGCTCGCCTTCACTGTGGATGCCGTACCCCAAGGTAAGAATTTTTAAAATACAGCCAGCACTTAGGAAGTTGAGGGGCTGCCGGACAGGTCGTGCTTGGAGGGCAGAGAGAGAGAGGGAGGGAGGGAGGGAGGCGCAGGGGCGTGGAAGTCGGAGAAGAGGGAGGGGGTCCTGCTAAATAGTAGTAGTAGTAGAAGGGGAGAGGGGGCCTGGAACTCGAAGGGGAGGGGGAGAGGGAGGGAGGCGCGGGGATGTGGAACTCGAACAAGAATGGGGGGGCATGGAACTCGGAGGGCACAGAGAGAGAGAGGTAGGGAGGGGGCCTGGAACTCAGAGGGGAGAGAGACAGAAGGAGGGGGCCATGGAAATGGGTGGATGGAGGACAGACCAGGGGAGAATGCAGAGTTGATGCACATGTAGGGGGGGGAGGGCAAGGGACAGAGGAGAATTGCTGCACCACGATGGATGGAGGGGGCAGGGGAGAGATGCTGCACATGGATGGATGAAGGGGGCAGGGCACAGAGGACGTTTGCTGCATATGGATGAATGCAGGGGAGAAAGCATAATTGGTGCACACTGGACACACATTACACTCTCACAGACAGACACACACATTCTGTCTCTCTCTCAATCACACACACTCTCTCTCTCACACATACTCATTCACTCTCTCACACATACTCTTGCCTAACAGTTCCCTTAAAAACATAATTGCCATTAGAGGCCAACCTTGCTAGCGCCCATTTCATTTCTTCCAGAAACGGGCCTTGTTTTTACTAGTATACAATATAAAATTGCTTGTCAAGTCTATAAAAGCGTTTATGGAATGAACTGGGACACGGTGGAATAATTATTACCATATTCGGGTTTGAGAGGAAATCTAAGAAGTTACAAAACTTAACACTTGACATTCCCCTTAGAAAAATAATAAAACAGAAGTCTATTTGGAAACGATCTTTCTCCATTCAAGAAATAAAAATCTGGAATAATATTCCAATTTCTATAAGGAGATTCATCCAGCTATTCTCTATTTTGGAAAGTTTTGAAAACATATTTGTTTATGCAGTAAGAATTATATTGTTTAAATGTAGAGAAGTAAGCTGTTGATCATATCTGAGTGAGATTATCTTTGCTGTAAACAGCCTTGAAGACTGTTAAAGGTGGCATAGAAGCATCGAAATTGAATAAAATTTGCACAGACATTTCAAATTATATTTGATCTTCCTATTTACATCTTGCTCAGCAGTTGACAGTGATAAATTGCAATCTTGAAAATCTAACTGCTTTTTATTTAAAGACACCTGGTCTACTATGGTCTCTAATGCAACCTCAGTATCAGGATTCCTGTTTTGCTGATATCTTTGAAAGATACCTTGCTCCGAACCATGGGGTTTTGAACAACTGTCGGGCCTTCCCCCAGTTTCTAGTTTAAAAGCTGCTCTATCTCCTTTTTAATGCCGATGCCAGCAGCCTGGTCCCACCTTGGTTAAAGTGGAGCCCATCACTCCAGAATAGGCTCCCCTTCCCCAGAATGATGCCCAGTCAAATCTAAACTCTCCTTCCTGCACCATCGCCACATCCATGCACTGAGACTCCTGAGCTCTGCCTGTCTCTTGGGCCCTGTACATGGAATAGGGAGCACTTCTGAAAATGCTAGACGTTCTGGTTGGTAAAATTATGTCTTGCCTGATAATTTTCTTTAACGCAGCAGATGAATCCAGAAACTAGTGGGTTAAGTCCACCTACCAGCAGGTGGAGATAGAGATAAACCAACTAAAGGCAGTGATGTCAGATGGCCAGCTCCTTCCTCAGTCAGTATGTCATTCGTAAGCATTTGCCAAAAATATGAAACCAACAACAACCAGAAACCATCCTCACTATGAAAAACAGAGAACCAATTAAGAACTTCAAAATAACTGCAACTTGATCCAGAAATCAGAATCCTTTCCGTGTTCCCATATCTGTCTGAACTCTGCAAAAGAGAACCCGGAAGGAAAAAAATAGCCACACTGCGCGAAAAATGAAAAAAAAAAAAAATCTGCGTCGGCTGAACTAGGGAGGGATCCTGGATTCATCTGCTGCGTTAAAGGAAAGAAAATTATCAGGCAAGACATAATTTTACCTTCCTTGTCACTTGCAGATGAATCCAGGAACTAGTGGGATGTACCAAAGCATTCCTTAAGTACGGTGGGAAGCTGACGCTCCCCGCGCCAACACTCCTGCCCCAAAACTTGCATCCTCCCGAGCAGACACGTCTAGCCTGTAATGCTTCGCAAAAGTATGATGGGACGCCCAATTAGCTGCCCAACAAATCTCTTCTAGAGATAAGGCTGACGCCTCCGCCCAAGAAGCTGCCTGTGCCCAAGTAGAATGCGCCTTCAGGGCCACTGGAGACGCCCGCCCTTGTAGCAGATACGCCGCTCCAATAGCTTCCCTAATCCAGCGAACAATGGAAGCCTTAGAAGCCGCCTCACCTCTTTTCGATCCCGATAAGAGCACAAAGATGATCCGAGCATCGAAACTCGCTAGAGATCTGCAAGTACTGAAACAAGGCTCTCCGCACGTCCAGGAAACGTAGCGAGGCAAACTCCGCCGGATAATCCTCTCTTCGAAAAGACGAAAGATAAACTGCCTGATTGACGTGGAAAGCCAAAACCACTTTAGGTAGAAAGGACGGCACTGTCCCGATTGACACCCCTGCTTCCGAAAACTACAAAAAAAAGGATCTCTGCAAGAAAAAGCCTGAATTTCAGAATTCCTCCTAGCCGAAGCAATGGCCACCAAAAACACTGTCTTAAGTGTTAGATCCTTTCAGAAGCCTTATTCAACAGCTCAAACGGTGGGGCCTGGAGGGCTCGCAGTACCACATTCAAATGCCATGCCGGGCACGGCTGCCACAGAGGAGGCCGAAGCCGAAGAGCCTCGAGTAGGAAACGGACCACATCAGATGAACTGCTAAAGAGGAACCGTCCAGTTTGCCCCTAAAACAAGCTAGCACAGCCACCTGCATTCGAAGGGAATTATATGCCATTCCCTTTTGAAGGCCATCCTGAAGGAACTCCAGAATAACAGGAATGTCCGCCCAACAAGGTGATTCAGAACGCAAAGCACACCACACTGAGAAAGCTTTCCACACTCGTGCTTACGCTGATGAAGTAAACTGCTTCCGTGCCCCCAAAAGAGTGGCAATGACTGGTCCTGAAAATCCCTTCTTCCTCAGCTGCTGCCTCTCAATAGCCAGGCCTTAAGACCAAAGCGGGAGGGATTTTCCATCTGAACTGGCCCTTGATGCAGCAGATCAGGAGTCACCAGAAGTCACAATGGTGGCTCACAGTGCTCGAATGAGATCCGCATACCACGGCAGTCGGAGTCCGCCTGGGGCCAATAGAACAATCGGCCCCCGATGCCCGCCCTATGCGGCAAAGAACTCTCCCTATCAGAGACCACGGAGGAAAAACATACAGTAGCTGTTGTTTCGGCCATGGCTGGAGAACAGCGTCCAATCCTGCAGATCCTGGCTGCCGTTTGCGGCTGAAGAACTGGGGAACTTTGGCATTGCAAGCCATGACCATAAGATCCATTACTGGTCTTCCCCAACGTTGACAGATCAGCCGAAAAGCAGAGTCCAACAGCATCCATTCCGCTGCGTCCAAAAGAGTCTGGCTGAGAAAATCCGCTTGAACATTGTCTTGACCCGCAATGGGACCCGCAAAGTGGAGGAGTGGCCTAGTGGTTAGGGTGGTGGACTTTGGTCCTGGGGAACTGAGTTCGATTCCCGGCCCAGGCAGCTCCTTGTGACTCTGGGCAAGTCACTTAACCCTCCATTGCCTGCCGCATTGAGCCTGCCATGAGTGGGAAAAAGTGCGGGGTACAAATTAAAAAAAAAAAAAAAAAATGTACGCTGCCGACAGACTCTGAACATGCGCTTCCGCCCATACTAGAAGACGAGATGCTTCCACTGCCAAGGGAAGACTGCGAGTGCCCCCCTGCCGATTGATATAGGCCACCGTCGTGGTGTTGTCCGAGAATACATGAACCGCCTGCCCCTGCAGAAGGTCCTGAAAACTTCAGAGCTAATTCACGACTGCTCGAAACTCCAGACGATTTATCGGCCAAGTTTCTTCGAGAGGTGTCTACGATCCCTGGGCTACTCGATGAAGACAATGGGCTCCCCAGCCCGCAAGGCTAGCATCCGTCACGACTACCACCCAATTGGGAGACGCCAGAGAAACACCCTTCTGCAAATTGGCTGACTGGAGCCACCATGCGAGACTGTCCCTGGCCCAACTTGACCAATGAAGGCGCCGTTGATAATCCAGCGACGTCGGCGACCATCTGCTCAAAAGGAAATTCTGAAGAGGCCGTATGTGAGCCCTTGCCCATGGAATGATCTCCAAGGTCGCCGTCATGAAACCGAGGAGCTGAACATAGCCCCACACTCGGGGAGTGCGGCAACTCAATAAGGCCCGTACCTGAGAAAGCAATTTGATCCTTCGCCCCTCGGGAAGAAACACCTTCCCCCGCTTCATATCAAACTGCACTCCAAGATATTCCAGACTCTGAGTAGGAACCAGATGACTTGTCCAGATTGACCACCCAACCTAAGGACTGCAACACCGCAATCACTCAGTCGGTGACCACTCGACTCTACAAACAGAAGGTCGATGCTTCCGGTGACGAGGGGTCAAAAAACAAAGTCTCTCCTGTTGGGCCTGCCGTGCCCTCTGTGTTCTCAGCTACATTTGTAAACAGAGAGAAGGAGACAGGTTCATGGTCAGGTCCAAGGCACCCGATGCACCATGAGTGCAGGTCTGTTACACTGGACGCAACTCTTGAAGCCACTGGGGGGGTCTTTCAAGACATCGAAAAAAGTATCGCAGCCAAAAAAGGGAAGGTGTTCAATTGAGGACAGGGCTCTGGCCTAGACAGTCACAAAAAGCAAAGGAAAAAGTGCTGAAATAACAAAAGTAAAAGGAAAAACTGAATTGAAAGAGGCCAAAATGAGCTACTAAGATAAAAAAAAAAACAGCTGCACAGGAAGACACTACAACACTAGAAAAAATACGTGCCATGAAAAGAAGACCATGAAGTGTTCTCTCAGCTCCACAGAAAAATGAAGACTGAGGGACTTGAGCTCACACGTGGGCGGCAAGACTTCAGGACATGCATGGTGGGTTGCTGCTAGTCAGCATCTGCACTGGGCTCTTTCAGATGACATCACCCCACATGTGAGAATACAACGGCCTGCTGGTCCTTGGCGAACTGGCCATCCCTAACCAGCTAGGTTAGAGGCTGGTCATGGGCGGAGTTAGAGCAGAGAAGCAACAGCCAGTCAACAGTGATATTCAGTCCGTGAACCAGCTAGGTAAGTGCATAAAGTTAGGACAGCAAAACAGCTGTCCTAACTTTATGCACCAAGTTAACGAGGTATTGATCTGAATATCAGCCGGTGTCCAGGTCAGCAGACATACCTGGACAGCAAGCAGCTTACCACTACACGCTGAATATTGACCCCTCCTGTGTCACAATTCGCCCTAACTTCTTGCCTCCCCACATATGCTCTTCCTCCCTTTCTAACACCTTCATCCCTTCCCTCTCCATCTCTTCTTCCACCTCTTCCATCCAGATGGGGCCTCACCAACAACTTATACAAGAACATCAACACCCCCTTTCTTCTGCTGTTATTCCTCTCTATATGTAGCCTAGAATCCTCCTAGCTATAGTCACCACCTTGTCTAAAATGCGTGGGATAAACATAAAGGAATTCTGTTCAGAAGGAATGGATCCTCAGAAGCTTAATGGAGATTGGGTGGCAGCACCGGTGGTTGGGAGGCGGGGCTAGTACTGCGCAGACTTCTACAGTCTGTGTCCTGAAAATGGTAGATACAAATCAAGGTCAGGTATACATATAAAGTAGCGCATATGAGTTTATCTTGGGCAGACTGGATAGACCGTACAGGTCTTTATCTGCCGTCATTTACTATGTCTTTTTCTGCCATCACCTACTATGTTGTCACAGTGTCTGAGGATCTGAAGGCAATGAAACAATCATTCCAAGGTCCCTCTCCCTGTCTGTGCATATAAGCTTCTTACCTCCTAGCACAAACAGCCCCCTTGGATTTCTACTCCCCAAATGTATCACTCTGCACTTCTTTGCATTAAATTTTAACTGCCAAATATTAGACTATTCTTCTAACTTTTGCAGATCCCTTTTCATGGCCACTCCCTTCTGAGGCATCCGTGTTGCAAATCGGCAAACCTTACCTGCTAACTCTTCGGCAATGTTGCTCACAAATATGCTGAACAGAATTGTCCCAGCATTGTTCCATGTGGCATACCACTACTCACCTTTCCTTCCTCTGAGTGAATTCCATTAACCACCACTCTCTGGTGTCTGTCAACCAGCTTCTAATCCAGTTCATCACTTTGGATCCTAACTTCAACCTGTTGCGTTTATCCAAGCCTCCTATGATGCAGATATCCAAGTAAATTACATCTAGCGCATGTCCTCGATTCAATTCTCCGGTTGCCCAGTCAAAGAATTCAATCAGATTCATTTTGCATGATTTACCTTTGGTAAAACCATGTTGTCTCAGATCTTGTAACCCACTGGATTCCTTTCCTTCAGCACGGCTTCTTTACTTTTCCAGTGACACAAGAAAGTCTTACTGGCCTATAGTTTACCACTTTTTCTATGTCACCACATCTGTTCTATTCCAAGTGGAGTGGATCAGGGAAATGTGAACTGGTTGTTTACTCTTTCAAAAGAATAAGGGACGAACCCGTAAAGCGAAGATACTTACCTGTAGCAGGTATTCTCCGAGGACAGCAGCCTTATTATTCTCACAAGTGGGTCTACAATCCATGTCAGCCCGGGAACTGGCATGATATATAGCAAAAAAAAGTTGCTAAGAGTCTTCTGTTGCACATACCACGCCCCACTGCGCATGTGAAGTGCCATCCTGCGCGTCACGCAACCGCACTCATCAGTTTAATTCAACAGCATAAGAAAAAAGTAGAAAGAAATAACTCCAAGGGGAGGTGGGTGGGATTGTGAGAATAATAAGACTGCTGTCCTCGGAGAAAGCGAAGATACTTACCTGTAGCAGTTATTCTTCAAGGACAGCAGGCTGATCATTAAGTGGATCGACGATCAGCATCGGCCCGGGAACCGGCATAATGCATACAAAAAAAGAAAAAGTTCTGCTAGAGCAGGGGTAGGCAACTCCGGTCCTCGAAAGCCAGAGGCAGGTAAGGTTTTCAGGATATCCACAATGAATATGCAGGAGATAGATTTGCAAGCACTGCCTCCATGGTATGCAAATCTATCTCCTGCATATTCATTGTGGATATCCTGAAAACCTGACATGCCTGCGGCTCTCGAGGACCGGAGTTGCCTACCCCCATGCTAGAGCCTTCTGGCACGCGTGCCGCGCTGCACAGTTCATGTGTGGAGTACCTTCCCTCCCATTGAGCTTCTCAAAAGCATAAACACAAGAAAAGAAACAACTCCAAGGGAAGGTGGGTGGGATTGTGAGAATAATCAGTCTGCTGCCTTGGAGAATACCTGCTACAGGTAAGTATCTTCTCTTTCTCAGAGGACAAGCAGACTGTATCCTTCTCACAAGTGGGGAATCCCTAGCATCAGGCTCCCCAAAACATCAAACGCTGGTCAATTGGGCCTCACGACGACAAGGACATAACATAGATTAACCTGAAACTATACACTAACAGAGTGCAGCCTGGAACAGAACAAAATGGGCCTAGGTGGGTGGAGTTGGATTCTAAACCTCAGATTCTGCAACACTGATTGCCCAAACCAACTGTCGCGTCGGGTATTTTGCTCAAGGCAGTAATGAGATGTGAATGTGTGGACTGAAGACCACGTCGCAGCTTTGCAAATCTCTTTGATGGAGGCTGACTTCAAGTGGGCTACCAACGCAGCCATGGCTCTGACATTATGAGCCATCACATGACCCTCAAAAGTCAGCCCAGCTTGGGCATAAGTGAAGGAAATGCAATCTGCTAGCCAATTGGAGATTGTGTATTTTCCAATGGCGACTCCCCTCCTGTTGGGATCGAAAGAAACAACTGGGTGAACTGTCTGAAGGGCTTCGTCCGCTCCAGGTAAAAGGCCAGTGCTCTCTTGCAGTCCAAGGTTTGCAAAAAATGTTGGCAAGACAACTAACTGGTTCAGATGGAACTCAGACACCACCTTTGGCAGGAACTTAGGATGCGTGCGAAGGACTACTCTGTTGTGATGAAACTTGGTATAAGGTGCATGCACTACTAAGGCCTGAAGCTCACTAACCCTACGAGCTGAAGTAACAGCCACCAAAGAAAATGACCTTCCAGGTCAAGTACTTCAGATGGCAGGAATTCAGTGGCTTAAAAGGAGTTTTCATCAGCTGGGTGAGAACGACATTGAGATCCCATGACACTGGTGGAGGTTTGACAGGGGGCTTTGGCAAAATCAAACCTCTCATGAAGTAAACAAGTAAAGGCTGTCCAGAGATAGGCTTGCCTTCTACAAGTTGATAAGCACTAATTGCTCTAAGGTGAAGCTTTACGGAGTTGATCTTGAGACCAGACTCTGATAAGTGCAGAAGGTATTCAAGTAGGGTTTGTGTCAGACAAAAAAGGGGATCTATGGCCTTGCTGTCACACCAGACGGCAAACCTCCTCCATTTAAAAGAGTAACACCTGATGAGATCCAAGATGGCGACTGAGTAGGGCCCACGGGAGGAACACTCTCTCCTTGAACTAACAAATTTACCTTTTTCCTGTTGAAGCATGCCGAAGAGAAAAGGTAAGCCTAAGGGACCTCCCCTCCCGAGGCTACAACCTTTCTCTTCTGGTCAGCCTTCCATTGCTGCGTATATGGTGTCCACTCCGACGGGTGAATCCTTAGCCACGACAGGGAAGAGTCCCGGCTTGGAGGGCGATACTGTATTTTTTGTCTATTAGATTGTAAGCTCTTTGAGCAGGGACTGTCTTTCTTCTATGTTTGTGCAGCGCTGCGTACGCCTTGTAGTGCTATAGAAATGCTAAATAGTAGTAGTAGTACTACTTCGCTCAGCCTGCCTGGTCCAGCAACCCCCCCACCTCCACAACTCGACGGTGTCGGAGTTCCGAGTGCGGAAAGCAACGACTCGAAGGGGCGGCAGACCCCATTGAGGGAAGTGGCGTCAGCTTCTATCGAGGTGGCGGGGAATAGTTCACCAACCATGGTGGGAGGAGAAACGCTAGCGGAGGGGAGCCGGATTGCTGACTCCGGAGAGGAAACCGCTGCAAACCATGGTAATACAGCCACTGGTGAAACCCCAAGAGATAACGCTGGAGTCTATATGGTCAGCGCTTGAGGCCATGCATAAGGTCTGTACTGTGTTTATTTCTGCCTCATTGAATAATACAACGCAAGTAAAAGAAATAAAGGATAATTTTGAAAATATTTCCTCAAAACACAAAACTTTGGAAGGGGACCTGGCTAAAATATGGGAGCAACAATCACAGATGTGAGGAGACCGATTGATATATTAAAGAAAAATTGAAAACCTGGAAAACTCTGTGAGGAATTTAAATCTTCTTTTTTAAAATTTCCTCAGACAAACTATATTTCCGCTACAGAGATGTTTAATAAATTCTTGAAAGAGATATTTAAATACCCAGAACAATCTCTTCCTCCGTTGCAAAAAATATATTACCTTGGAGATAAAAAGAAGTCACAATTAGTCTCATCACAAGGAGTTGTAGATCAACAAGAGGTTTCTTCAGAGACATTGGATTTATCAGGATTTTTAGAGCAATCCAGAGAAGAAGTTAAAACCCGAGCAACTGCAATTATTACATTTGTGTTTTTGCAGGATAAAGAATCATTGCTCCGTTTATACTTTTAAAATATTCGACCCGAGTTTTTGGGAAGTTTTAATCTTTCCAGATATCTCCCGTTGGACACAACAAAGGAGGAATAAATTTTTGGAAGACAAAGAACCCTGACGATTAAAGCTTCCTTTCAGCTGAGATTCCCCTGTAAACGTTTGGTTTTCTTTAAAGATAATAGATATATATTCTATGAGCCAGAACAGTTGTGTGCCTTTTTAGATATGCAGGACACCAAGAAAGACTGACCGATAGAATTTGCTGGATAGCTTTAGATATAGGATAACCACCTACTCATATTTCTTTATTTACGATATTGTGTTAAGTTTCAACTTCCTTTGATGAAACCTTGGATCTCTCCTTTTTGTGGACTATTGTAATCCAATATTTTTCTTTTTATAAATAGGATACCTTTTATATTTCTATAATGTTGTAGAATTATCTAATATTGGAATATCTGTCAAAGATGTATATCTTTGTATATAATGAAAATTAATAAAGAAATTTAACAATAAAAGAGTAACACCTCTTAGTGGAATCTTTCCTGGAAGTCAGCAAGACCCGGGAGACATCCTCAGAAAGACCCAATGAAGTGAATTCTAGGCTTTCAACATACAGATCGTGAGAGCCAGACACTGGAGGTTGGGATGTAGAAGCGACCCCTCGTTCTGAGTGATGAGGGTTTGGAAACACTCCAATCTCCAGGGTTCTTCGGAGGACAATTCTAGAAGAAGGAGGAACCAAATCTGATGCGGCCAGTAAAGCGCGATCAGGATCATGGTTGTGTGGATTTGCTTGAATTTCAACAAATGTTTTCCCATAGAGGTATCGGAAGATATGCATACAGAAGGCCTGTCCCCCAATGAAGAAGGAAGGCATCCAACGCTAGTCTGTTGCGGGCCTGAAGCCTGGAACAGAACTGAGGGACTTTGTGATTGAGTTGAGTGGCGAAAAGATCCACCGTGGGGGTGCCCCATGCTAGTGTTCAGAGAACACTAGTGAGGTTGCATAACCCTGCTCAATCTGTCGGCCAGGTTGTTGTTTATGCCTGCCAAATACGTGGCTTGGAGAAACATGCTGAAACGGCATGCCCAAAGCCACATCTGGATGGCTTCCTGACATAGAGGGTGAGATCTGGTGCTCCCCTGCTTGTTGGTGTAATACATCGCAGCATGATTGTCTGTTTGAACTAAAATAATTCGGTTGGATAGCCAATCTTGGAAAGTCTTTAGAGCGCTCCAGATCGCTCGGAGCTCTAGAAGGTTGATCTGAAGGCCCATCTCCAGGAGGGACCAGGCTCCTTGAGTGTGGAGACCATCTACATGAGCTCCCCACCCCAAGAGTGATGCATCCATCGTTAGCACTTTTTGTGGCTGAGGAATTTGAAATGGAAGTCCCAAGGTCAGATTGGACCGAATTGTCAACCACTGAAGAGAGTGTACTAGCTCGGGGGACATTCGGATGACATCTTCTAGACTCCCCGTGGATTGACACCACTGAGAAGTCAGGGTCCATTGAGCAGATCTCATGTGAAGATGTGCCATGGGTGTAACATACACTGTGGAAGCCCTGTGGCCCAACAACCTCAACATCTGCCAAGCTGTGACCTGCTGCGATGTCCAAACCTTGGAAGCGAGGGACAGAAGGTTGTCCGCACGCACCTCCGGAAGACAGGCTCGAACAGCTCGTATGTTGAGAAGGGATCCTATGAATTCCAATTGTTGGACAGGATGAAGATGGGACTTGGGGTAGTTTATTATGAACCTTAGCAGCTCAAGCACTTGAATAGTCTTCCACATGGACTCTTGAGCACCTTCATCCGAGGTGCTCTTCACCAGCCAATCGTCGAGATAAAGGAACACATGCACTCCCAGCCTGCATAGCGATGCTGCAACTACTGCTAGACATTTGGTAAATACCCTGGGAGCTGAAGCGATGCTAAAAGGCAGTATGCGGTACTGAAAATGATGTGTTTCCAGCCGAAATAGAAGAAAATTCCTGTGGGCTGGAACTATCAGGATGTGGGTATATGTATCCTTTAAGTCCAGAGAGCATAGCCAATCGTTCTCCTGAATCATGGGAAGAAGGGTGCACAGGGAAACCATCCTGAACTTTTCTCGGACCAGAAATTTGATCAGGGCTCTTAGGTATAGGATGGAACTCATCCCTCCTATCTTTTTCTGCACAAGCAAGTACCTGCAATAGAATCCCTTCCCTTCTTTGCCTGGTGGAACGGGTTTGACCGCATGGGCCTTTAAAAGGGCGGAGAGAGTTCTTTGCAAGTACCTGCTTGTACTGAGCGCTTAACGAATAAGCTCTCAGTGGGCAATTTGAATATCAAATTGAGAGTGTATCCTAACTGAACTATTTGAAGAACCCACCAGTCGGAGGTTATGAGAGGCCACCTTTGGTGAAAACTTTTAACTTTCCCCCAACCGGTAAGTCGCACAGTACGGACACTTATGGCGGCTATGCTCTGCTGGAGCCAGTCAAAAGCTTGTCCCTTGCTTTTTCTGGGGAGCAGCAGGGGCTTTGGGTGCAAGCTGTTGATGAGAACGAGCGCGCTGGGGCTGAGCCTGAGAAGGCTGGCGAGCCGCAGAAAGTGTACCTACGCCTAGAGTAGGAATAGGGAGCACTTCGTGACTCACCAAAATACCTCCTAGATGAGGAGGTGTTTGCAGAAGACGTCCAGCAGGAGAGAGAAGACATAGCATCAGTGTGCTTCTTGATCTGGTCCACCAGCTCATCAACCTTCTCTCCAAAAAAGATTATCCCTCCAGCAAGGGGCATCCATCATTCTCTGCTGGACCGAATGGTCCAGGTCAGAAACATGCAGCCATGACAGTCTGTGCATCGCTATACCCTGGGCACAGATTTCGGATGCCATATCAAAAATGTCATAGGTGCTCCTGGCCAAGAACTTACAACACACCTGCTGTTGCTTGACCAGCTGGCAAAAAGGCTCAGCCTGCTCTGGAGGGAGCGTGTCGACCAAACTAGACAGCTGCCTCACCGAGTTCCCCAAGTAGACGCTCGTGAAGAGTAGGTAGGATTGAATACAGGTGATGAGCATAGTGGCCTGATGCATGTTCCTCCCAAAAGAGTCCAAGGTTCTAGCTTCTCTACCTGGGGGAGCTGAGGAATAGTCCCTAGTACTCTTTGCTCTTTTGAGAGTGGCATCCACCATCATAGAATTGTGGGGTAACTGAAACCTTGCCAACCCATGTTCCCCGTGGATCCGATACTGGGTATCACATTTTTGGGGGGCCCACAGGGACAGAGAGGATGCCCAGTTCCACACGAGGACTGTCTTCAGTACCCTGTGTAGAGGAGCTGTCACTGCCTCCTTAGGTGGAGAGGTATAGTCCAGGACCTCGAGCATCTTAGCCCTGGGCTCATTCTCCACTTCTACGGGAAATGGGATAGCCTCAGCCATCTTCCATACAAAAGAGGTGAATGAGAGGCTCTCAGGTGGAGATAGCCGTCTCTCAGGTGGAAGGGAAGGGACAGAAGGGATCCCATAGGACTCATTAGAGGAAAAGTACCTGGGATCCTCCTTGGTATCCGGACAGCACTTAAACATAGTAAACATAGTAGATGACAGCAGAAAAAGACCTGCACGATCCATCCAGTCTGCCCAAGAAGATAAATTCAGATGTGCTACTTTTTTTTATTTGTACTGTCCTCTCCAGTGCACAGACCGTATAAGTCTGGCCAGCCCTATCCCCGCCTCCCAACCACCAGCTCTGGCACAGACCCTATAAGTCTGCCCAGCACTATCCCCGCCTCCCAACTACCAGTCCCACCTCCCACCAACAGCTCTGGCACAGACCGTATAAGTCTGCCCAGCACTAGTCCTGCCTCCCAACCACCAGCCCTAACACAGACCGTATAAGTCTGCCCAGCACTAGCCCCGCCTCCCAACCACCAGCTCTGCCATCCATTCTAGGCTAAGCTCCTGAGGATCCCTTCCTTCTGCACAGGATTCCTTTATGTTTATCCCACTCATGTTTGAATTCCGTTACCGTTTTCATCTCCACCACGTCCCGCGGGACATCCCTCAGGGATGACCGAGACCAGGCCCACCTCGAGAACGGCATTGAGGCTTCAACTCCGGCAAAGCTTCCTTAACTGACGTTGAAGGAGAACTGGCCTGGGTGGAATCGACACCAGAACCACAAGCGGCACCAGCGTTAGAGGCCGCACCGCGGGCTGGGGGCCAGGCGGGCCCACAGCGGAAGGCATGGTAGGTGCAGGCAGCCCCGATGCACATCGCAGCATCAAACCCTCCAAGAACTCTGGAAGCAAGGTCTGGAGTTGCTCGTAGAGAGCTGCCATCGGTAAAGGCTGAGGAGCCGGTGTGGGCTCAGGTTGCCGAATCATCTGGGGTGCGGGAGCAGGATCTCGGCTGCTAGGAGACACATGCGTCGGCACCTCTTGAATGGAGGGGGAGCGCTCCTCCTGGCGCAGACACTTCTCGGGTGCTGGATTCCTCAATATCCCGGAGCTCCTGTACCGTGTGTTGAAGGAGATCGGTGTCGGTGCTTCCTTCATCCGATGCACCTCACCCTACACTCCTCGGTGCCGATGACGAATCCTCATGTCGCCTCAGTGTGGGGCCTGACAAAGGCTGGTCCTGGGGAGCCTGTACAGCAGGAAGTCTTGAGGCAGGTGGAGACCCACTCGACGCCTCATTGCTCCCAGTGTCTCTGGGCCTTGCAGCAGCCGTCCCTACCTTGACTACCGATGTCAATGCCTCCCCTTGATGCCGAAGGACTGAACAGAGCTCCAAAAAGTTTCTCTCTCTGAGCCTCTCAGGAAATTTGCGCCCTTTTCTTCATACGAAGACAAAGGACATAATTTGCTGGGCTACGGTTGGGCCCAAGGCACTGTTTACACCAAGAATACGTATCAGTACCCGAGATGGTCCAGTTGCACCGAGTACAACATTTGTAACCACTGGGAGTATTCGATGACATGAAAGGGAAGACAGCTTTGGCTAAATTAAAAGGCCCAATTGTGCATAAGAAAAAAATAAAGGCACAAAAATGGGGAAACCCCGACTGAGCAAAGCTAAATGCGGACTGCGGCAAAAAAATAAAGAAAACAGACATGGGGAAACCAACTAAAGAGGATAAGGGTTTAAAAACATTTTTTTTGGAGAAATAAAATAATTAAATGAAAAAAAATCGAAAAACAACCATATGGCACAGAAAAAAGGCTCTTTCCGGGGGTCATAAAGGAGTTACTGAAGGAACCGCTGCTCCTCATGCGGAGAAAAAACAACTGAGTTTTCTTAACTTGCATCAGAGAATCAGATACTCAGCCAACAATGTAGAATTAGAAAAGCTTTTAGCACAAGACTACAAACAAAACCAGATGTTAAGTTTAATCATGTTTTATAAAATCCATGGCATAAATATGGTCCTTACCTCCTCTTCCTCTTCTTCCTCCTTCTCTTTTTCCTTTTCTTTTTCTGTCATGAGATCCAATTCTGGTATCAGCTGATTGATATTCTGAGGCTCCTCTAGTGGAAGCTCTATTGGTGGTATTGCCATCTGCTGCTCTGGTTGCTGCTTTATTGAATGGAAAAATAAAAGCAAAAACAGGTCAACTCTGTTAACACTGAACTTAATGCCATAAATATCATTAAGTAAAATAATGCATATACTAAGTCTTCAATTACTTTATGTCCCTAGAGATTAATCTGACAATCCTATAGTTTTAAAAAGTGATTAGTGCATTACATAAAAAGGAAAACATACTTATGTTATGATTTATCCATCTATCTGATGTGCTACAAGTAAAGACTTGTGAGCAAATGGCTAAATCCATAAAATGTGTTAAGCCCTGTTCACTCTCCAAACTGTCTCCCTTCCTGATTGTTCCTCCACCATGGACAGGAGAAGGGGAGGTGCTCAATACCGTATCTATGCCCTCTGTTGCATAAAACAGGTCTTGTAGGATGAGCTGCAAGACCATGGTAATTTGCATGGCTCACACTGCAAGATAGTGAATGATACATACCTGTAGCAGGTGTTCTCCGAGGACAGCAGGCTGATTGTTCTCACGACTGGGTGACGTCCGCGGCAGCCCCCACCAACCGGAAGAAGTTTCGCGGGCGGTCCGCACGCAGGGCACGCCCACCGCGCATGCGTGGCCGTCTTCCCGCCCGTGCGCGACCGCTCCCGCCAGTTGAATGACAAGCAAAAAGATGAAACGCAACTCCAAAGGGGAGGAGGGAGGGTAGGTGAGAACAATCAGCCTGCTGTCCTCGGAGAACACCTGCTACAGGTATGTATCATTCACTTTCTCCGAGGACAAGCAGGCTGCTTGTTCTCACGACTGGGGTATCCCTAGCTCTCAGGCTCACTCAAAACAAGAACCCAGGTCAATGGAACCTCGCAACGGCGAGGGCATAACAGAAATTGACCTACGAAGAGCAACTAACTGAGAGTGCAGCCTGACCAGAATAAATTTGGGTCCTGGAGGGTGGAGTTGGATTTAAACCCCAAACAGATTCTGCAGCACCGACTGCCCGAACCGACTGTCGCGTCGGGTATCCTGCTGGAGGCAGTAATGTGATGTGAATGTGTGGACAGATCACCACATCGCAGCCTTGCAGTCTCTTCAATAGTGGCTGACTTCAAGTGGGCCACTGACGCTGCCATGGCTCTAACACTATGAGCCGTGACATGACCCTCAACAGCCAGCCCAGCCTGGGCGTAAGTGAAGGAAATGCAATCTGCTAGCCAATTGGAGATGGTGCGTTTCCCGACAGCGACCCCTAGCCTGTTAGGGTCGAAAGAAACAAACAATTGGGCGGACTGTCTGTGGGGCTGTGTCCGCTCCAAGTAGAAGGCCAATGCTCTCTTGCAGTCCAATGTGTGCAACTGACGTTCAGCAGGGCGGGTATGCGGCCTGGGGAAGAATGTTGGCAAGACAATTGACTGGTTAAGATGGAACTCCGACACCACCTTCGGCAGGAACTTTGGGTGGGTGCGGAGCACTACTCTGTTGTGATGAAATTTGGTATATGGAGCGTGAGCTACTAGGGCATGAAGCTCACTGACTCTACGAGCTGAAGTAACTGCCACCAAGAAAATGACCTTCCAGGTCAAGTACTTCAGATGGCAGGTATTCAGTGGCTCAAAAGGAGGTTTCATCAGCTGGGTGAGGACGACGTTGAGATCCCATGACACTGTAGGAGGCTTGATAGGGGGCTTTGACAAAAGCAAGCCTCTCATGAATCGGACGACTAAGGGCTCTCCAGAGATGGCTTTACCTTCCACACGATAATGGTAAGCACTAATCGCACTAAGGTGATTCCTTACTGAGTTGGTCTTGAGGCCAGACTCTGATAAGTGCAGAAGGTATTCAAGCAGGTTCTGTGCAGGGCAAGAACGAGGTTCTAGGGCCTTGCTCTCACACCAAACGACAAACCTCCTCCACTTGAAAAAGTAACTCTTTTTAGTGGAATCCTTCCTAGAGGCAAGCAAGACACGGGAGACACCCTCAGACAGACCCAACGCAGTGAAGTCTACGTCCTCAACATCCAGGCCGTGAGAGCCAGGGACTGAAGGTTGGGGTGCAGCAACGCTCCGTCGTTCTGCGAGATGAGAGTCGGAAAACACTCCAATCTCCACGGTTCTTCTGAGGACAACTCCAGAAGAAGAGGGAACCAGATCTGACGGGGCCAAAAGGGCGCTATCAGAATCATGGTGCCGTGGTCTTGCTTGAGCTTCAGTAAGGTCTTCCCCACCAAAGGTATGGGAGGATAAGCATACAGGAGGCCGGTCCCCCAATGGAGGAGAAAGGCATCCGACGCTAGCCTGCCGTGTGCCTGTAGTCTGGAACAGAACAGAGGCAGCTTGTGGTTGGTCTGAGAGACGAAAAGGTCCACCAAGGGGGTGCCCCACTCTCGGAAGATCTTGCGTACCACACTGGAATGAAGCGACCACTCGTGCGGTTGCATGACTCTGCTCAGTCTGTCGGCCAGACTGTTGTTTACACCTGCCAGGTATGTGGCTTGGAGGAGCATGCCGAACTGGCAAGCCCAACGCCACATCCCGACGGCTTCCTGACACAAGGGGCGAGATCCGGTGCCCCCCTGCTTGTTGGTGTAATACATTGCAACCTGATTGTCTGTCCTAATTTGGATAATTTGGTAGGACAGCCGATCTCTGAAAGCCTTCAGTGCGTTCCAGATCGCTCGGAGCTCCAGGAGGTTGATCTGCAGATCCTTTTCCTGGAGGGACCACAGACCCTGGGTGTGAAGCCCATCGACATGAGCTCCCCACCCCAGGCGAGATGCATCCGTCGTCAGCACTTTCGTGGGCTGCGGAATTTGGAATGGACGTCCCAGGGTCAAATTGGTCCGGATGGTCCACCAGAGCAGTGAAGTGCGGCAGCTGGTGAAGAGGCGGATGACATCTTCTAGATTCCCGGTGGCCTGAAACCACTGGGAAGCTAGGGTCCATTGAGCAGATCTCATGTGAAGACGAGCCATGGGAGTCACATGAACTGTGGAGGCCATATGACCCAGAAGTCTCAACATCTGCCGAGCTGTGACCTGCTGAGACGCTCTGGTCTGCGAAGCCAGGGACAGGAGGTTGTTGGCCCTCGCTTCGGGAAGGAAGGCCCGAGCCGTCTGGGTATTCAGCAGAGCTCCTATGAATTCCAGAGACTGTGTTGGCTGGAGATGGGACTTTGGGTAATTTATCACAAACCCCAGCAGCTCCAGAAGTTGAATAGTGCACTGCATAGACCGGAGGGCTCCTGCCTCCGAGGTGCTCTTGACCAGCCAATCGTCGAGATATGGGAACACGTGCACTCCCAGCTTGCGTAGATACGCCGCTACCACCACGAGGCACTTTGTAAACACTCGTGGGGCAGAGGCGAGCCCAAAGGGCAGCACACAATACTGAAAGTGCCGTGCGCCCAGGCGGAATCTGAGATACTGTCTGTGAGCTGGCAGTATCGGGATGTGAGTGTATGCGTCCTTTAAATCCAGGGAACATAGCCAATCGTTTTTCTGAATCATTGGCAGAAGGGTGCCCAAGGAAAGCATCCTGAACTTTTCTTTGACCAGGAATTTGTTCAGGCCTCTCAGGTCTAGGATGGGACGCATCCCCCCTGTTTTCTTTTCCACAAGGAAGTACCTGGAATAGAATCCCTGCCCTTCTTGCCCGGGTGGTACGGGCTTGACCGCATTGGCGCTGAGAAGGGCGGAGAGTTCCTCTGCAAGTACCTTCTTGTGATGGGAGCTGAAGGATTGAGCTCCCGGAGGACAATTTGGTGGCAGGGAGGCCAAATTCAGGGCGTATCCGCACCGCACTATTTGGAGAACCCACTGGTCGGAGGTTATGAGAGGCCACCTTTGGTGAAAAAATTTTAACCTCCCTCCGACCGGCAGATCGTCCGGTACGGACACTTTGAGGGCGGCTATGTTCCCGTGGATCCAGTCAAAAGCCCGTCCCCGGCTTTTGCTGTGGAGGCGCAGGGGGCTGCTTAGGCGCACGCTGTTGACGAGAACGAGCGCGCTGGGGCTGTCCCTGTGCCTGACGAGGCCTTCGGGCCGGCTGGGTGTACCTACGCTTTGCAAAAGAATAGGGCACAGCCTGCCGGGCCCGGGAAAAACGCCCACCTGCTGAGGTGGATGCTGAAGGCGCCCGGTGGGAGAGCTTGTCGAGGGCGGTTTCCCGCTGATGCAGTTGGTCCACCAGCTGCTCGACCTTCTCACCAAAAATATTATCCCCCCGGCAAGGGACGTCGGCCAGTCTCTGCTGGATTCGGTTGTCCAGGTCAGAGGCACGCAACCATGAGAGCCTGCGCATCACTATACCTTGGGCCGCAGCACGAGATGCCACGTCACAGGTGTCATAGATACCCATGGACAGGAACTTTCTGCACGCCTTCAGCTGCCTGACCACCTCCTGATAAGGCCTGGACTGCTCCGGCGGGAGCTTATCAACCAGGTCCGCCAGTTGCTTCACATTGTTCCGCATGTGGATACTCGTATAGAGCTGGTACGACTGGATGCGGGTCACGAGCATGGAGGATTGGTAGGCCTTCCTCCCAAACGAGTCCAGAGTGCGAGACTCCCGCCCCGGGGGCGCCGAGGCGGTATCCCTCGAACTCCGTGCCCTCTTGAGAGCAGAATCCACGACCGCCGAGTCATGGGGCAATTGGGGCCGCATTAACTCTGGGTCCGAGTGGATTCTGTACTGGGACTCTGCTTTCTTGGGAATGATGGGATTAGATAGCGGTCTCATCCAGTTCCGAAGCAGTGTCTCTTTGAGGACATTGTGCAACGGCACCGTGGAGGACTCTCTAGGTGGTGATGGATAGTCGAGGACCTCGAGCATCTCAGCCCTCGGCTCATCCACAGAGACCACGGGGAAGGGAATGCAAATAGACATATCCCTTACAAAGGAGGCAAAGGAGAGGCTCTCAGGAGGCGAGAGCTTCCTCTTTGGTGAAGGCGTGGGGTCCGAGGGAAGACCCGCAGACTCCTCTGAGGAGAAATATCTGGGGTCTTCCTCTTCCCCCCACGAGGCCTCTTCCTCGGTATCGGACATAAGCTCATGTAGCTGAGTCCTTAACCGGGCCCGGCTCGACGTCGAGGCACCGAGGCCTCAGTGTCGTCGAGCGGTGGACTCCCGCGCTGGCGGGGACGAAGCTCCCTCCATCGACGGGGACTCCACCTGCGTGGCGGTCGAGACCAGCGCCGCAAGCGGCGGCGGTGTCGACGGCCTCGGCACCGGGCTAGAGCTCGCCGGTGCCACAGTCAACGGCGCCGGGGGTGCCTGGCGCATCAGCCCTTCCAGGATCCCCGGAAGGATGGCTCGGAGGTACTCGTCCAGGCCCGCTGCCGGGAAGGGCGGGGGGGCCGGTAGAGGTGTCGGTGCCGGAAGCTGCTCGGGTCCAGGAGACTGCACTGAAGTGCTGGGACCCTGACGCGTCGGTACCTCCACTACCGAAGAGAATCTCTCCTCTCGACGCGGACGCTTCGGCGTCGACTCCTCGCCGGTACCGAGCGCCGGGTGCATCGAAGGTGACCGATGACGGTGCTTCTTGGATTTCTTGCGGTGCCCGTCATCGGTGCCAGGTGGAATGGAGGAGGAGGAGGTCGATCCCCCTCGGTCTCGAGGAACCGGGTCAGACAGGGTTCGGTCCCGAGGGCCATGGGCCGAGGGAGTGACCGGGGCCGATTGCCCACGCGGCCTCTCACCCCTACCCTCACCGGAGGACCGGCGGGCCGACGGGACCTGTGCTCCTGGGGTCGATGCCATCGGTGCCGATTTCTTGGGCCTCGATACCGGTACCGAAGAACCGGCCGTCGATACTGTTGCCGTCGAGGTCGACGTCGAGGGGCCGGCGCAAGTTCCAAAAAGACGATCCCGCAGAACTTGCCTCGCAACCTGAGTCCGTTTCCGGAGACCAAGACACAAAGAACACGACTTGATATTGTGCTCCGGCCCGAGGCACTGGAGGCACCAAGCGTGGGTGTCGGTCTGCGAGATCGGCCGGCCGCACCGACCACACTTCTTAAATCCACTCGGGACCTTCGAGGACATCGACGGAAAAATCGCGTCGGCGAAGTTAAAGTCGTCGATGGTGGTGGTAAATCACACCTTGAAAAATAATCGACTGCGCGGCCACAAGGCCGCAACGCGACGCCCTCGCTAGAAAACGAGGGAAAATAAAGCGCGTGCTCTCTTTTTTTTTTTAAAGGAAAAAAAGGAAAACTGGAGCGCGCGGCAACAGAAACAAAAAATAAACGAATTCGCGAAGAACGCGACGGTTTTCCGGGGCTGACTAAGAGAGAGCGGCAGTCGCACGACTCTCTCCAGGCGCGGAAAAGAAAGGACTGGCGGGAGCGGTCGCGCACGGGCGGGAAGACGGCCGCGCATGCGCGGTGGGCGTGCCCTGCGTGCGGACCGCCCGCGAAACTTCTTCCGGTTGGTGGGGGCTGCCGCGGACGTCACCCAGTCGTGAGAACAAGCAGCCTGCTTGTCCTCGGAGAACAACTCTATACACCATAGAAAGTTGACACAAAGTTAACCGTAACTCCTTCTGGTGGTTGGGGTGGGCAGAATGGAAGAGCAAAAGCACATAAGGAAAGTGGAGGGTATTCATGGAAAGCCAGGGATATAAAGATAGTGTGAGAAAAGGGAAGAGGGAGTAGAAAGCTGTCAATGAGGGGAGGGAAAGGTTATGAAAAAACCGGAGCAGTGATAGTAATGACGACAAGTATGAGAAAGTAGGTGGGACGCAAGGGCTGGGGATAGAGAATGGGTCCTCAACCCAGTCTTTAGGAAATCCCCAGCCAATTAGCTTTTCAGAATATTTTAAATTAATAAGCGTGAACTGGATTTGCACGTACTACTTCTACTGTATGACTATGCATCACATCCTGAAAATCTGACTGGCTGGGTGTCTCTCAAGGACTGAGTTGAGAATCTCTGTAAAACAGAGTAGTGCAAAATTTAATACAGATATTTCATAAAATACACAGGTTGTCAAACAATTTTAGACATGACTGGTAGATTTTCTTAAAAATGGGGCAATGTGCAGAAAAGCGACGATACTTACCTGTAGCAGGTATTCTCCGAGGACAGCAGGCTGATTGTTCTCACTGATGGGTCGGCGTCCACGGCGGCCCAGGAACGGAGGATTTTTCCAGCAAAAATCAAAGAAGCTTTAAGCTTCCGGAGCGGGAGGGACTCGCACCGCGCATGTGCGGCAATCTTCCCACCCGCATCCGTTCCCGCCTCAGTTATATCAAAAAGCAAATAAAGAACAACAACTCCAAAGGGGAGGTGGGCGGGTTGGTGAGAACAATCAGCCTGCTGTCCTTGGAGAATACCTGCTACAGGCAAGTATCTTCGCTTTCTCCGAGGACAAGCAGGCTGCTTGTTCTCACTGATAGGGTATCCCTAGCCCCCAGCCTCACTCAAAACAACAAAAGAAGGTCAACTGGGCCTCGCAACAGCGAGGACATAACAAAGATTGACCTACGAAGAAACATCTGCGAGTGCAGCCTGGAACAGAATAAAATTGGGCCTGGGGGTGTGTGGGGTGGAGTTGGATTCTAAACCCCGAACAGATTCTGCAGCACCGACTGCCCAAACCAAGTGTCGCGTCGGGTATCCAGTTGGAGGCAGAAGTGAGATGTGAATGTGTGGATTGATGACCATGTCGCAGACTTGCAAATCTGTGGCGTGGAGGAGTAGCCTAGTGGTTAATGCAGCGGACTTTGGTCCTGGGGAACTGGGATCGATTCCCACTGCAGCTCCTTGTGACTCTGGGTAAAGTCACTTAACCCTCCGTCGCCCCAGATAAACCGCTTTGGATGTGGTTGCAAAAACTGTAGAAAAACGGTATATCAAGTCCCATTTCCCTTCCCTTTTTTTCAATTTTTCAATTCTATAGTGGCTGACTTCAAGTGAGCCACCGACGCTGCCATGGCTCTAACACTATGAGCTGTGACATGACCCTCAAGAGTCAGCCCAGCTTGGGCATAAGTGAAGGAAATGCAATCTGCTAGCCAATTGGAAATAGTGCGTTTCCCGACAGCAACTCCCCTTCTGTTGGGATCGAAACAAACAAACATTTGGGCGGACTGTCTGAAGGGGCTTGTCCGCTCCACATAGAAGGCCAATGCTCTCTTGCAGTCCAATGTGTGCAACTGACATTCAGCAGGGCGGGTATGAGGACGGGGAAAAATGTTGGCAAGACAATGACTGATTCAGATGGAACTCCGACACCACCTTCGGCAAGAACTTATTATGATGAAATTTAGTATAGGGAGCATGGGCTACCAAGGCTTGCAGCTCACTGACTCTACAAGCTGAAGTAACAGCCACCAAGAAAACGACCTTCCAGGTCAAGTACTTCAGATGGCAGGAATCCAGTGCCTCAAAAGGAGGTTTCATCAGCTGGGTGAGAACGACGTTGAGATCCCATGACACTGGTGGAGGTTTGACTAGGGGCTTTGACAAAAGCAAACCTCTTATGAAGCGAACAACTAAAGGCTGTCCAGAGATAGGCTTATCTTCTACCGGTTGATGATAAGCACTAATCGTACTAAGGTGAACTCTTACGGAGTTGGTCTTAAGACCAGACTCTGACAAGTGTAGAAGGTACTCAAGCAGGGTCTGTGTAGGACAAGAGAGAGGATCTAGGGCCTTGCTGTCACACCAGACGGCAAACCTCCTTCACTTAAAAGAGTAACACCTCTTCATGGAATCTTTCCTGGAAGCAAGCAAGACTCGGGGGACACCCTCAGAAAGATCCAAGGAGGCGAATTCTACGCTCTCAACATCCAGGCCGTGAGGGCCAGAGACTGGAGAAGCACCCCTCGTTCTGAGGGTTGGAAAATCCAATCTCCACGGTTCTTCAGAGGACAACTCCAGAAGAAGAGGGAACCAGATCTGACGTGGCCAAAAAGGAGCAATCAGAATCATGGTTCCGCAATCTTGCTTGAGTTTCAGGAAAGTCTTCCCCACCAGAGGTATGGGAGGATATGCATACAGAAGGCCCTTCCCCCAATGCAGGAGAAAGGCATCTGATGCTAGTCTGTCGTGGGCCTGAAACCTGGTACAGAACTGAGGGACCTTATGATTGAACTGAGTGGCAAAAAGATCCACCGAGAGGGTGCCCCATTCTCGGAAGATCTTGCGTACAATGCCCATGTTGAGCGACCACTCATGAGGTTGCCTTATCTTGCTCAACCTGTCGGCAAGACTGTTGTTTACACCTGCCAGATAAGTGGCTTGGAGAAACATGCCGTGACGGCGAGCCCAAAGCCACATCTGGACGGCTTCCCGACACAGGGGGCAAGATCCGGTGTCCCCCTACTTGTTGATGTAATACATGGCAACCTGATTGTCTGTCTGAATTTGAATAATCTGATTGGACAGCTGATCTCTGAAAGCCTTTAGAGCGTTCCAGACCGCTCGCAACTCCAGGAGATTGATCTGAAGACCTGATTCTCGGAGGGACCAAGCTCATCTACATGCGCTCCCCACACCAGGAGAGATGCAACCGTGGTCAGCACTTTGAAAGACTGAGGAATTTGGAAGGGGCGTCCCAAGGTCAAATTGGATCGAATTGTCCACCACTGAAGGGAATTGTGAAATTCGGTGGACAGCTGCATCACATCCTCTAGATTCCCTACAGCTTGATACCACTTGGGAAGCTAGGGTCCATTGATCTGATCTCATGTGAAGACGGGCCATGGGTGCACATGAACTGTGGAGGCCATATGGCCTAGAAGTCTCAACATCTGCCAAGCTGTGATCTGCTGAGACGCTCTGGCCATGGAGACAAGAGACAGAAGATTGTCTGCCCTCGCCTCGGGGAGATTGGCATCAGCCATCTGGGAGTCTAGCTTTTTAACTGGAAGAAGATGGGACTTCGGGTAATTTATCACATTTAGCTCCAGCAGTTGAATAGTCATCTGCATGGACTGTAGAGCTCCTGACTCCGAGGTGTTCTTCACCAGCCAGAGATAAGGGAACACATGCACTCCCAGTCTACATAGTGACGCTGCAACCAGCACTAGGCATAGAATCCCAGCCCATCGTACCCCGGTGGAACGGGCTCGACCGCATTGGCGCTGAGAAGGGCGGAGAGTTCCTCTGCAAGTACCTGCCTGTGCTGGAAACTGAAGGACTGAGCTCCCGGTGGGCAATTTGGATGTCTGGAGATCAAATTGAGGGAGTACCCTAACCAAACTATTTGAAGAACCCACTGGCTGGAGGTTATGGAGAGGCCACCTATGGTGAAAAAATTTTAACCTCCCCCCGACCGGTAAATCGTCCGGCACAGCTATACTCAGCTGGAGCCAGTCAAAAGCCCGTCCCTTGCTTTTGCTGGGGAGCTGCAGGGGCCTGTCTGGGGGCATGCTGTTGACGCGAACGAGCGCGCTGGGACTGAGCCTGAGAAGGCCGTCGGGAAGGTGGATTGTACCTACGCTTATTGTAAGCATAGGGAGCAATCCTCCTTCCCCGGAAAAACTGTCTACCTGTTGAGGTAGGTGCTGAAGGCGCCCGGTGGGAGAGCTTGTCGAGGGATGTTTCCCGCTGGTGGAGCTGCTCTACCACCTGCTCGACTTTCTCGTCAAAAATATTATCCCCCTGGCAAGGAACATCCGCAAGCCGCTGCTGGGTTCGACTATCCAGGTCAGAGGCACGTAGCCATGCGAGTCTGCGCATCACTATACATTGAGCAACGGATCTGGATGCAACATCAAAAGTGTCGTAAGCACCCCTGGACAGGAATTTACAACACACCTTCAGCTGCCTGACCACCTCCTGAAAAGGCCTGGCGTGCTCCGGAGGGAGCTTGTCCACCAAGTCCGCCAGTTGCACCACATTGTTCCGCATGTGGATGCTCGTGTAGAGCTGGTATGATTGGATCTTGGACACGAGCATAGAGGACTAATAGGCCTTCTCCCAAAAGAGTCTAGAGTCCTAGACTCTCACCACAGGGGGTGCCGAGGCAAAATCCTAGTACTCCTGGCTCTCTTGAGAGCGAAATCCACAACAGAGTCGTGAGGTAACTAGGACCTTATCAACTCAGCTTCTCCGTGAATCCGATATTGGGACTCAGCATTTTTGGGGATGGTGGGATTACTGAGTGGTTTCGTCCAGTTCCTAAGCAATGTCTCCTTAAGGACATTATGCAAAGGGGCAGTGGACGACTCCTTAGGTGGTGAAGGATAGTCAAGGACCTCGAGCATCTCAGTCCTGGGCTCATCCTCAGCTACCACCGGGAAGGGAATGCCCACAGACATTTCCCAGACAAATGACGAGAAGGTGAGACTCTCCGGTGGAGAAAGCTTCCTCTCAGGTGAAGGAGTAGGATCAGAAGGAAGACCACAAGACTCCTCGGAAGAGAAATACCTGGGGTCTTCCCCTTCATCCCACGAGGCATCCTCCTCAGTATCGGACAAGAGTTCTGTAACTGCAGTCCGAAACCAAGCCCGTCTCGACGCCGAGGAACGCCGTCCTCTATGGCAATGCTGAGAAGTCGACACTCATGCTGGCGGCGATGAAGCGCCCTCCAGCGATGTCGACAGGGAGTCGACCTGGGCAGAAGCCAAGGTCGATGCCGCAAACGATACCGTCATCAGGGACCGCACCACAGGCACAGAGCCAGCTGCTGCTTTCATTGACAGTACTGAGGGCGCACACTCCCCCGGTACCGAGACAGACTGATGCAGCAGCCCTTCCAGGAGACCTGGAAGAAGGGCTAGGGCGCTCGTCTAGAGCCGCTGTCGAGGAAGGCTGTGGGGCCGGTGCAGAGGCGGTACCGGGCTGTCCGAAGATCTACGTATCAACACCTCTTGTATGGAGAGTGAGCACTCCCCTCCCGGCGTCGATACTTCTCGGGTGCCGAATCCTTCGACGCCCCAGAGCTCCCGGTACCGTGTCTCAAAGGAGACCAATAACGATGCTTCTTCTCCTTCGCTGGAAGCATGTCACCGGCATGGCATGTCACCGGCACTCCTCGGTACCGACGAGGACGTGGAATCCACATGCCTCCTCGGGGTCGGGTCCGACGGGCCTGCACAGCAACAGACCCACTCAACGGCTCACTACTCCCAGCTAGTGGTGAAGTCCAGACAGCCATGACCTGCGCTCCCATTGTCGATGTCATCCCCGGTGCCGATGTCGACGCCAAGGAATCAGTCGGAGCTCCAAAAAGACGGTCCCCTAAGAGCTCTTATCGACGCTTGTGTCTACTTTTTCAAGCTCAGACACAACTTACAGGCATCTGGGCGATGATCGGGCCCAAGGCACTGCATGCACCACGCGTGCGGGTCAGTGCCTGAGATTGACCGCTGGCACCAAGCACACTTCTTGAAGCTGCTGGGAAGCTTTGATGACATGAGCGGAAAAATCGCGGCTGCGAAATCAAAAGGCTCGATTGTGCCAACAGAGGGGCACAAAAATGGGAACTGCAGGCTGCGACGAAATCAAAACAAAACTTAAAAAAAGGAGAAAATCTAAGAATATAAGGGAAATTTTTTTTTTTAAACTGGAAAAAAGAAAGACAAAGAGGCGACGTAAAACAAAAAGAAAGCGCAAACGCCGAAGTCTTTCTCTGGGCCTGAGGGAGAGAGACCGACACGCAGCCACTCTCCTCCACGGAAAAAGAAAAACTGAGGCGGGAACGGACACGCATGGGCGGGAAGATGGCCGCGAATGCGCGGTGCGAGTCCCTTGCGCTCTGAAAGCTGTCAAAGCTTTTTTGATTTTTGCTGGAAAAATCCTCCGTTTCTGGGCCGCCGTGGACGCCGACCCATCAGTGAGAACAAGCAGCCTGCTTGTCCTCAGAGAAATGTAAGTTTCCATCTTTTGTGTAGTGGGGAGGATGTGAAGGAAGGCCAAGGGATCCCGCTTTTAAACACTCAGAATCTGACTCATAAAAATACTCCCCTGGAGGCATATTCTCTGCCAGCCTCCAGAGTCCAGGCACTGGGAACCTCTGGTGCATTGGGGAAGCATCCTCCTCCAAAGGGCTGGAGATCACCACTGGCATGGTATGCACCACCTCAGATGCTCTTTGAGACATATAGGCAGCACATGGGTTTCAAGGACAGGCTGTACCACTTCAGGCCACAACGTTCTCAAAGCCATAACAACACACATTCCTCAAAGTCCAGCATCCAGAAAGACTGGGATTCATTTGGTATGTTCAGGTCCTTCAGAGGTACCTGGTGTATCAGAGGCTGGTTCACCCCCTTTATGTTACAGAAGGCAAGCAACCCTCACATCAGAGGCACTGGTAACCTTGGTGTCTTGATGCTATGGCTTGGGGGGGGGGGGGGTGGTGGGGGAGAATCGATTTTGGTGCGCCTTGGTCTCCATCTGACATCCTGCATCCCTCAGCACCAAGGATGAATCCTTCTTCTTCCTCAAAAGGGAATCGGTGCTCAATCAAGATGGCTTCTATCAATGCTCAATGTTGAGGGAAGTTGAGACCCTCTTGATGTCGATGCATTTCCAGTGTCTGATACAGCTTCTGAGCCATGGAGTGCGGAGCTCCTGATGCTGACATTGATAGACTGGACTTCTCTGTGCCAAGAATCCTTTTGTGCTGTTTCTCATTATCTGATTCCTCTCCTTATACCACCACAGGCGAGGAATAACCCTTAAGATGTAACCAGACAGGGTAAAGATAGTAGGGAAGAGACACAACCAATCAATAAATCGTCCATTCAGAGGCTGATTGTAGATGCTTTATTAAGTAGCAAGATACATATAGATTCGACATGGACTGTTTTTGGGCAAAAGGATTGCCTACTTCAGGAGTCAAGTATCTTTTATCTAGCTCAACTGTGATAAAACATATAGGCCAAAAGGTACTTAGTGTCCGAGTCCTAAAAGTTGCAAGATTTGCACTAAAAGTGGCCAACGTGACAGCGGCAGGTAGGAAGGCGCATGCATGCATGTGTGGTGCAATGCTTTATAAGGTTGTTTTAAAAAGGCTAATCAGCTTTCTTGCACAAGCTCTGTCTGGATGATGTTATCCAGTTGTAAGAATATTCCAAAAATAAATGAATTACAGTCCAATTCATGAATGACATATCTAGAAGATGCCCTTACCGATCACATGTTTGGAACAGCCTACACAGAATCTAACAATGGAATTTCTTGGCACAGCATGATTATGTGAAACTTTCCAATTAGGGCTATACCGAATGTTTGTATTCAGCCGAATAGTGATTTAAATTCTAATACAAATAACTCAGTGCTCTACTGTGCTAAATCTTACTGAAATGAACACTTGATTTCATGTTACTTTTTTTGTTATTTGTTATACTAAGCTTTTTATGCAGTTTGTAGCAATCTACTGAAATGCAACAGAACCTACTACCCTGTTGACTGACTGTATGCTTACAACATATCCATAGCTCTATACCAAACTGTAGTAAGACCTTCTGACTTGCTCGCTCCCAAGACATCCTATAACATTATACTGAACTATAGGAGAACTATAGTGCGGACCCGAATGCCGGATGCACTGCTTGCATTGCCTTACTATTGTACTGCTTGCATTGTACTGATTGCATTGCTTTACTTTTGTACTGCTTATCGAAACACTCAACGACTTTTAACCTCTAAATGCTTCAAATGCTTCTATTCATCTCACAATACCTTACCAAATCACCCTAACCACTCTCCCAACTCCACCCTGCACTACACTGAATAACACTACAAAGTGTAAGCATACATACTTAACCACAAGACTGACTACAAATCTTATCAACCACCAAATCTTATAAATCACCACTATAGAGCACAGCTGAACACTAACATACACTAACGACAACATGAACACTACTCATCTACTGCCCCTCCCTAATCCATCATGCACTGACATCTCCTCTTACAGTCAATAATTTACCCACAATAAAAACACCATGCACACACCCCATAAACGACACACCGACCCAAAAGATTAAAAAAGGGTATGGAAAAACCACCACCCACGAAAATAACCAACAGAAAGAAAAGAGGGGACAAAGCAAACTCAAATACCAAGAGGATAGACAACTAATAAAAATCATCACAACCCCGAATTCAATTGATCCATACCAACTAATGCAATTGGGTTATATAAATGCCAGATCTGCAGTTAACAAAACTACTACAATTACGGACTGGATCACTACAGACAACCTAGACTTACTATTTATAAGTGAAACATGGATCCATGACCCCAAAGACCCCATAATCTTAGAACTATGCCCCCCAGGGAACAAAATCACCCACTGGACAAGGAATGGAAAAAGGAGGAGGAGGTATAGCCATAATCTACAAATCCCAATTCACCGTCACAACAGCAGCCAAATCAATACTCCCCCAACTGGAAATCGCTTCAGTTAGAGTCAATCACCCAACCCTACAAGACCACCTAAACCTTATCCTGTTCTATAGACCATCAGGCAACTGGCAAGACTGCCAAACACATTTTATGGACTTCATATCAAACACATGTCTCTCTGCCCAAAACCTTCTTATAGCAGGAGATATCAACCTTCACCTTGAGGATAATAACCTAACAAACGTAACTGAATGCAAGGACTTCCTCCAACTTTGGGAACTCCAATGGCCAAACACACAACCCACCCATAATAAAGGACACACGCTAGACATCATTACAAACAAATTTTCACCAGAACTAAACATCACACTAAAAGACATAAAATGGACAGCCATACCATGGTCTGATCATTACAAAGCAAACCTCTCCCTCCACTGGCGAACAAAATATTCTCAACATAAACAAGAACAACTAATCTATACCACGAGAGGCAAAATAGACCCACCAACATTTTGGCAGCAACTCTATAACAACGAATGGACGGCACCAACAGATTCAACCCAATTTCTTCATGACTGGAACAACAGATGCAGAATCATACTAGACCACATAGCACCACTTCAAACCAGAACCTCACATAGGAAAATTTCAATACCATGGTTCAATGAAGAACTTAAAGAATTAAAAACACAAGTCAGAAGATTAGAACGTGCCTGGAATAAGAAAAAAAGACAACTTTGCATTCAACGATTGGAAACAATTACATAGAAAATACAAATACACCATCAGACAAGCTAAAAGATCTTATTATAAAACTAAAATCGGACCGGGCTACAAGGACACACAAACTCTTCCAACTCGTAAATAAATCACTGAATACCACTCCGGTCACCTCTAACGACACAGACACTCCATCAGCAGAAAACCTTGCAAACTACTTCAAAGAGAAAATTATAAAGCTATGACTTACGATACCCATCAACACATCGGACTATGTAGACCTTCTTGATTGTTTAGACCCAATACCTGGGGAATATCCAGCAGATCGATCATGGACTACCTTTGACATATTACCACTCGACAACATTTCCCAATTGCTTAAAAAGTACGCCAAATCACAATGCAAATTAGACATCTGCCCGAGCAATCTTATAAGGTCTGCCCCTCAACAATTCAAAGCAGACCTCATGAGGCACCTGAACTACATGCTACAAAATGGTCTCTTCCCGAAAGATAAAGGAAATATCCTACTCACTCCTTTACCTAAAGACGCAAAGAAAACTAAAAGTGACATAACCAACTATCGCCCAGTAGCATCGATCCCGCTGGTAACCAAACTCATGGAAGGCGCAGTGACTAATCAGCTCACTAACCACCTAAACAAATATTCAATTCTGCATAAATCTCAATCAGGATTCCGATCGAACTACAGCACCGAAACAGTACTAACAACTTTAATGAATAAATTTAAACAATTAATTGCAACTGGTAACAATATACTTCTTTTGCAATTTGACATGTCCAGTGCCTTTGACATGGTCAACCATGGAATATTGTTACACATTCTAGAATACTTTGGAGTTGGAGGAAACGTTCTTAACTGGTTTAGAGGATTCCTGACAACAAGATCATACCAAGTAACAACTAAAGAGGTGACATCAGCCCCATGGACACTTGAATGTGGAGTTCCCCAGGGATCCCCCCTCTCACCGACCCTCTTTAACCTAACGATGATACCTCTAGCCAAGCAAAACCTCAATCCATACATTTATGCAGATGATGTCACGATCTACATTCCGTTCAAACACGATCTAAAGGAAATCACCAACGAGATCAACCAAAGCTTCCAAATCATGCACTCCTGGGTGGATGCATTTCAGCTAAAACTTAATGCAGAAAAAAACACAATGCCTTATACTTACCTCACAGCACAACACAAGTAAATACACCACCATAACCACTCCAAACTTTTCCCTCCCCGTCTCCAACACTTTGAAAATTCTTGGAGTCACCATTGATCGAAATCTCACACTTGAAAACCACGTGAAAAATACAACTAAGAAAATGTTCCACTCCACGTGGAAGCTCAAAAGAGTAAAACCTTTCTTCCCAAGGGCCATCTTTCGAAACCTGGTACAGTCAATGGTACTAAGTCACTGGACTACTGCAATGCACTTTACACTAGCTGTAAGGAACAGATTATCAAGAAACTTCAAAACTGCTCAAAATACCGCAGCCAGACTTATATTTGGAAAAACAAAATATAAAAGTGCAAAACTCCTAAGAGAGACATTACACTGGCTCCCAATCAAAGAACGTATCACGTTCAAGATCTGTACGATTGTTCACAAAATCATTTACGGAGATGCCCCGTCATACATGCTTGACCTCATGGATCTCCCACCTAGAAATGCCAAAAGATCTGCCCGTACTTTTCTTAACCTACACTTCCCCAGCTGCAAAGGACTAAAATACAAACACACACATGCGTCCAGCTTTTCCTACACGAGCACGCAATTGTGGAACGCTATACCAAACCACTTGAAAACAATCAACGAAATCACTAACTTTCGCAAATCGCTGAAAACATCTCTCTTCACCAAAGCCTATTACGAGAATCCTTAACTAATTACAACATATCACCACTTATCCCTTACTATGACTGTCTTTTATAATCACTTGATCAGATTAACTTACAATTCTTGTTATCCTTGATATCTCTGTAACATCAATTGTATCTTTGTACCCTGATATGGTGATGCCATTACAGGTCTCTGTAAGCCACATTGAGCCTGCAAATAGGTGGGAAAATGTGGGATACAAGTGCAATAAATAAATAAATAAAAGCTCAAAGCCCATTATTTGTATTCGGTTGAATAATATTTTCCGTTATTCATATTTGGCTGAATAATAAAATATGCTATTTGGTACAGCTCTACTTTCAATTAGTACAGTCCCTTCTGAGACGCATGGATATCTATCATTTTTCACCTAAGTTTCTCAGCTGAGTATATACAGCTGAATAATCCAAATCATTGTGTTACACAATTGCATTTGTATCCAACAAACACAAACTTCAAAAATAATGACTGAATTTTTAAATTAATTACAAAAAAAAAAAAAAAAAAACACCACAAAAACTTACTGGCATCATGCAAAATAGAGATGGAAAATGGAAGAAAAAGTGTATGTAAGATAATTCACATGCCGAGTAAATCCATACTTACAGGTGGTAACTCTGATTCAGGAGCAACTTGCTGAGAATCACTCTTCTGGCCTTGCTCAAGCAATGGTGGTGGCATGACAGGCTCAGCCAACTGAGTTCTGCTGCCTTCCATCACGGACTCCTGAAGACGACTTGGTTCTTCCAAAATAGGCTCATCTGCATTTCAGAATTAAAAAAAGAAAGAGCATTTTAATCTTTAGTCACTGGATATATTCTATATTTTGAAAATTCCAATTTTCTAGGAATTAAATTTCAGTCACTTCCTGATCATGACAAGCTCAAGTATAGGCTTTATTCTTTAAGAAGAAATGTCCACAGGACAAGATAATGGATGTATAGTATTTTTCATATCGATGCAATTACCACTAACTCATCCAGGGATACACAATCAACATAGCTGTTTCTTTCCCAGCAACAAAAATAACAGAATTCCCTACCATATTTATGATTTTCTTACATAGGAATACCGAGAGGCTAGTGCCATAATCAACAAAATCCATGACAACAGAACAGCATAAAAGAGAAACTAGTTGTATTAAATAAACTCACAAATTAAACCAAAAGGTTAAATTACATAGTAGAGACATTAAATTTCAAGGTGGAAAAACTAAGCCACAAAGCAGACAACTAAACCCAGCTAGTTCTCTCCCTCAAAGCTCTGCTCTCCAAATCCTCCACATGTGAATGTTCACACAGAAATAGCTGGAAGCACACAATTTGTGTGTGTGTTTTAACTGACTCGATGTAACAGCAGTGACCCAAAACCCCTTACAGTGCTGCATATACAGTAATGTAAGCAGTATATTTAAAACTTGTTGACTGGGCTCCGATTGGCCTGGAGTCTGAAATTACCCAGCAGTTATTGCTGGCTGTTGCTTCAGTCTTAGCCCAGGAGAAAAGAGAGCCTCTTTGTTGAGGCTCAGTGAATTATATGTCCTGATCTTCCTAGGTACAGTTTAGACAGTATGCAAATGTTTAGTTAGTGTTATAATTGATTCATATTTCAGTTACCTGTTATTGTTTGCTAATTGCACTTTGTTCCACTGTTAAATTTTTAAGACAATAAACAATATTTAGTTTATTGCATCTCTATATGGACTGATAAAGAATCCTGGTGGCCTGTGTTTTCTGGGAACTGTGGGACCACTGGGAGCGTGGCTCCAATAATCTATAAATCACTGGTGATAATTGAGAGCGGGAGTCTTGCCCAGAGGCAGTTGTGACCCAGTTGGTGGGAGGAGGGTGCTAGTGTACAGCAGAAGCAACAAGTGCAGGCAGACCTGAGCTGTGCTGGAGATAAACCCTCTAAGTGGCCGTGGGGTAACCCCAGGTGGGTGGCTAGGCGTGCGTTTTGTAACAGTATTCAAGGAGATGGGGAACTTCCAAGCACATTTTCTTCTATTGAGAAATGCTTTGTCCCTCAAGCATGCGGGTCTCCCCCCCCCAATCTCTCAGAAACTTGAGTAGACAGACAGACAGTATTGGGAAAAAAAAACAGAATGATGGAAGCCACCCTAGGGGTCTCCAGGGCTACCACAGGCCCCCAGGGCCTGCAATAAAGAACATCAATTTAAAATGCCTCCGAACCAGTGCCAATCTGGGTTAGTCTGAAGGGAATGAAAAAGTAAAACTGCAGGCAAGACCTACATTTTCCTTCCATACTGGTTCACACTGCTGGGAAGTACCAGGGTAGTGACCTTCAAAGGTAGTCCCTTAGGAAACCAGCAGACAAAATGCATGCACCGAAAACTGCATCCTGTCGAGCCTAAACATCCACTTTAATGCTTCACAAAAGGAATGACCACAGAAGACCACACCACTACCTTACAAATATCCTGTGACAGGATCAAACTGCTTTCTGCTCAAGGCCACTTGTCTCTTGGTTGAATGAGGATTCAGGGCCTCCAGCACCTGCCACCCCTTCAGAAAGTGAATGATACATACCTGTAGCAGGTGTTCTCCGAGGACAGCAGGCTGATTGTTCTCACGACTGGGTGACGTCCGCGGCAGCCCCCACCAACCGGAAAAGGCTTCGCGGGACGGTCGGCACGCAGGGCACGCCCACCGCGCATGCGCGGCCGTCTTCCCGCCCGTGCGCAACCGCTCCCGCCAGTTGAATGACAAGCAATAAAATATGAAACACAACTCCAAAGGGGAGGAGGGAGGGTAGGTGAGAACAATCAGCCTGCTGTCCTCGGAGAACACCTGCTACAGGTATGTATCATTCACTTTCTCCGAGGACAAGCAGGCTGCTTGTTCTCACTGATGGGGTATCCCTAGCTTTCAGGCTCACTCAAAACAAGAACCCAGGTCAATTGAACCTCGCAACGGCGAGGGTACAACAGAAATTGACCTACGAAGAACAACTAACTGAGAGTGCAGCCTGACCAGAATAAATTCGGGTCCTGGAGGGTGGAGTTGGATTTACACCCCAAACAGATTCTGCAGCACCGACTGCCCGAACCGACTGTCGCGTCGGGTATCCTGCTGGAGGCAGTAATGTGATGTGAATGTGTGGACAGATGACCACATCGCAGCCTTGCAAATCTCTTCAATAGTGGCTGACTTCAAGTGGGCCACTGACGCTGCCATGGCTCTGACACTATGAGCCGTGACATGACCCTCAAGAGCCAGCCCAGCCTGGGCGTAAGTGAAGGAAATGCAATCTGCTAGCCAATTGGAGATGGTGCGTTTCCCGACAGCGACCCCTAGCCTGTTAGGGTCGAAAGAAACAAACAATTGGGCGGACTGTCTGTGGGGCCGTGTCCGCTCCAAGTAGAAGGCCAATGCTCTCTTGCAGTCCAATGTGTGCAACTGACGTTCAGCAGGGCGGGTATGCGGCCTGGGGAAGAATGTTGGCAAGACAATTGACTGGTTAAGATGGAACTCCGACACCACCTTCGGCAGGAACTTTGGGTGGGTGCGGAGCACTACTCTGTTGTGATGAAATTTGGTATACGGAGCATGAGCTACCAGGGCTTGAAGCTCACTGACCCTACGAGCTGAAGTAACTGCCACCAAGAAAATGACCTTCCAGGTCAAGTACTTCAGGTGGCAGGAATTCAGTGGCTCAAAAGGAGGTTTCATCAGCTGGGTGAGGACGACGTTGAGATCCCATGACACTGTAGGAGGCTTGATGGGGGGCTTTGACAAAAGCAAGCCTCTCATGAATCGAACGACTAAAGGCTCTCCAGAGATGGCTTTACCTTCCACACGATAATGGTAAGCACTAATCGCACTAAGGTGATTCCTTACTGAGTTGGTCTTGAGGCCAGACTCTGATAAGTGTAGAAGGTATTCAAGCAGGTTCTGTGCAGGGCAAGAACGAGGTTCTAGGGCCTTGCTCTCACACCAAACGACAAACCTCCTCCACTTGAAAAAGTAACTCTTTTTAGTGGAATCCTTCCTAGAGGCAAGCAAGACCCGGGAGACACCCTCAGACAGACCCAACGCAGCGAAGTCTACGCCCTCAACATCCAGGCCGTGAGAGCCAGGGATTGAAGGTTGGGATGCAGAAACGCTCCGTCGTTCTGCGAAATGAGAGTCGGAAAACACTCCAATCTCCACGGTTCTTCTGAGGACAACTCCAGAAGAAGAGGGAACCAGATCTGACGGGGCCAAAAGGGCGCTATCAGAATCATGGTGCCGCGGTCTTGCTTGAGCTTCAGTAAGGTCTTCCCCACCAAAGGTATGGGAGGATAAGCATACAGGAGGCCGGTCCCCCAATGAAGGAGAAAGGCATCTGACGCTAGCCTGCCGTGTGTCTGAAGTCTAGAACAGAACAGAGGCAGCTTGTGGTTGGTCTGAGAGGCGAAAAGATCCACCGAGGGGGTGCCCCACTCTCGGAAGATCTTGCGTACCACTCTGGAATGGAGCGACCACTCGTGTGGTTGCATGACTCTGCTCAGTCTGTCGGCCAGACTGTTGTTTACGCCTGCCAGGTACGTGGCTTGGAGGAGCATGCCGAACCGGCACGCCCAACGCCACTTCCCGACGGCTTCCTGACACAGGGGGCGAGATCCGGTGCCCCCCTGCTTGTTGACGTAATACATTGCAACCTGATTGTCTGTCCGAATTTGGATAATTTGGTAGGACAGCCGATCTCTGAAAGCCTTCAGTGCGTTCCAGATCGCTCGGAGCTCCAGGAGGTTGATCTGCAGATCCTTTTCCTGGAGGGACCACAGACCCTGGGTGTGAAGCCCATCGACATGAGCTCCCCACCCCAGGCGAGATGCATCCGTCGTCAGCACTTTCGTGGGCTGAGGAATTTGGAATGGACGTCCCAGGGTCAGATTGGTCCGAATGGTCCACCAGAGCAGTGAAGTGCGGCAACTGGTGGAGAGGCGGATGACATCTTCTAGATTCCCAGTGGCTTGGAACCACTGGGAAGCTAGGGTCCATTGAGCAGATCTCATGTGAAGACGAGCCATGGGAGTCACATGAACTGTGGAGGCCATATGACCCAGAAGTCTCAACATCTGCCGAGCTGTGACCTGCTGAGACGCTCTGGTCTGCGAAGCCAGGGACAGGAGATTGGTGGCCCTCGCTTCGGGAAGGTAGGCCTGAGCCGTCTGGGCATTCAGCAGAGCTCCTATGAATTCCAGAGACTGTGTTGGCTGGAGATGGGACTTTGGGTAATTTATCACAAACCCCAGCAGCTCCAGAAGTCGAGTAGTGCACTGCATAGACCGGAGGGCTCCCGCCTCCGAGGTGTTCTTGACCAGCCAATCGTCGAGATATGGGAACACGTGCACTCCCAGCTTGCGTAGGTAGGCCGCTACCACCACGAGGCACTTGGTAAACACTCGTGGGGCAGAGGCGAGCCCAAAGGGCAGCACACAATGCTGAAAGTGCCGTGCGCCCAGGCGGAATCTGAGATACTGTCTGTGAGCTGGCAGTATCGGTATGTGAGTATATGCGTCCTTTAAATCCAGGGAACATAGCCAGTCGTTTTTCTGAATCATTGGCAGAAGGGTGCCCAAGGAAAGCATCCTGAACTTTTCTTTGACCAGGAATTTGTTCAGGCCTCTCAGGTCTAGGATGGGACGCATCCCCCCTGTTTTCTTTTCCACAAGGAAGTACCTGGAATAGAATCCCTGCCCTTCCTGCCCGGGTGGTACGGGCTTGACCGCATTGGCGCTGAGAAGGGCGGAGAGTTCCTCTGCAAGTACCTGCTTGTGATGGGAGCTGAAAGATTGAGCTCCCGGAGGACAATTTGGAGGCAGGGAGGCCAAATTCAGGGCGTATCCGCACCGCACTATTTGGAGAACCCACTGGTCGGAGGTTATGAGAGGCCACCTTTGGTGAAAAAAACTTAACCTCCCCCCGACCGGCAGATCGTCCGGTACGGACACTTTGAGGGCGGCTATGTTCCCAAGGATCCAGTCAAAAGCCCGTCCCCGGCTTTTGCTGTGGAGGCGCAGGGGGCTGCTTAGGCGCACGCTGTTGACGAGAACGAGCGCGCTGGGGCTGTCCCTGTGCCTGGCGAGGCCTTCGGGCCGGTTGGTTGTACCTACGCTTTGCAAAAGAATAGGGCGCAGCCTGCCGGGCCCGGGAAAAACGTCCACCTGCTGAGGTGGATGCTGAAGGCGCCCGGTGGGAGAGCTTGTCGAGGGCGGTTTCCCGCTGATGCAGTTGGTCCACCAGCTGCTCGACCTCCTCACCAAAAATGTTATCCCCCCGGCAAGGGACGTCGGACAGTCTCTGCTGGGTGCGGTTGTCCAGGTCAGAGGCACGCAGCCATGAGAGCCTGCGCATCACTATACCTTGGGCCGCAGCACGAGATGCCACGTCACAGGTGTCATAGATACCCCTGGACAGGAACTTTCTGCACGCCTTCAGCTGCCTGACCACCTCCTGATAAGGCCTGGACTGCTCCGGCGGGAGCTTATCGACCAGGTCCGCCAGTTGTTGCACATTAGTCCGCATGTGGATGCTCATATAGAGCAGGTATGACTGGATGCGGGTCACGAGCATGGAGGATTGGTAGGCCTTCCTCCCAAACGAGTCCAGAGTGCGAGACTCCCGCCCCGGGGGCGCCGAGGCGGTATCCCTCGAACTCCGTGCCCTCTTGAGAGCAGAATCCACGACCGCCGAGTCATGGGGCAGTTGGGGCCGCATTAACTCTGGGTCAGAGTGGATCCTGTACTGGGACTCTGCTTTCTTGGGAATGGTGGGGTTAGTTAACGGTCGCACCCAGTTCCGAAGCAGTGTCTCCTTGAGGACATTGTGCAGCGGCACCGTGGAGGACTCTCTAGGTGGTGATGGATAGTCGAGGACCTCGAGCATCTCGGCCCTCGGCTCTTCCACAGAGACCACGGGAAAGGGAATGCTAATAGACATATCCCGCACAAAGGAGGCAAAGAAGAGACTCTCAGGAGGTGAGAGCTTCCTCTCCGGTGAAGGCGTGGGGTCCGAGGGAAGGCCCGTAGACTCCTCTGAGGAGAAATATCTAGGGTCCTCCTCTTCCCCCCACGAGGCCTCATCCTCGGTATCGGACATAAGCTCATGTAGCTGAGTCCTGAACCGGGCCCGGCTCGACGTCGAGGCACCGAGGTCTCGGTGTCGTCGAGCGGTGGACTCCCGCGTCGGCGGGGACGGAGCTCCCTCCATCGATGTCGACGGGGACTCCACCTGCGTGGCGGTCGAGACCGGCGCCGCAAGCGGCGGCGGTGTCGACGGCCCCGGCGCCGGGCTAGAGCTCGCCGGCGCCACAGACATCGGCGCCGAGGGCGCAAGCACCCCCGGCGCCGGCACAGCCTGGCGCATCAGCCCTTCCAGGATCCCCGGAAGGATGGCTCTGAGGCACTCGTCCAGGCCCGCTGCCGGGAAAGGCGATGGGGCCGGTAGGGGTGTCGGTGCCAGAAGCTGATGGGGGCCAGGAGACGGCACCGAGGTGCCGGAACCCTGACGCGTCGGTACCTCCACAACCGACGGGGACCTCTCCTCTCGGCGATGACGCTTTGGCGTCGCCTCCTCTCCGATGTGCGGATGCACCGAGGGCGACCGGTGACGACGCTTCTTGTCCTTCTTTCGATGCGCGTCACCGGCGCCGGGAGGTATGGAGGAGGAGGAGGACGATCCCCCTCGGTCTCGAGGAGCCGGGTCAGACAGGGTTCGGTCCCGTGGACCACGGGCGGAGGGAGTGACCGGGGCCGACTGCCCACGCGGCCGCTCACCTCCACCCTCGCCGGCGGACCGGCGGGACCTGTTCTCCTGGGGTCGATGCCATCGGTGCCAATGTCTCGGGCATCGATACCGGTACCGAAGGACCGGGCGTCGATACCGATGCCGTCGAGGTCGACGTCGAGGGGCCGGCGCAAGTTCCAAAAAGACGGTCCCGCAGAACTTGCCTCGCAACCTGAGTCCGTTTCCGGAGACCGAGACACAGGGAACACGACTTGATATTGTGCTCCGGCCCGGGGCACTGTAGGCACCAAGCGTGGGTGTCGGTCTGCGAGATCGGCCGGCCGCAGCGACCACACTTTTTAAATCCACTCGGGACCTTCGAGGACATCGACGGAAAAATCGCGTCGGCGAAGTCAAAGTCGTCAATGGTGGCGAAAATCACACCTCGAAAAAGGAAACGACCGTGCGGCCACTAGGCCGCAACGTGGCGTCCCCGCTGGAAGCGAGGAAAAAAGGGAGCGCGTGCTCCACACGCACAGGTTTTTTTTTTTTTTTTTTGAAAAAGAAAAAGGGAAACCGGCGGTAACAAAAACTAAATAGAAAAAATAACGATCCGCGTAAACGCGATCGACTTTCCGGCGGCTGAAAGCAGAGAGAGCGGCAAAGCACGACTCTCTCCAGACGCGGAAAAAAAGGAACTGGCGGGAGCGGTCGCGCACGGGCGGGAAGACGGCCGCGCATGCGCGGTGGGCGTGCCCTGCGTGCCGACCGTCCCACGAAGCCTTTTCCTGTTGGTGGGGGCTGCCGCGGACGTCACCCAGTCGTGAGAACAAGCAGCCTGCTTGTCCTCGGAGAATATATGCTAACCCAATCACTTCCTTTATCATCGAGCAGTGGTCGCTTTAGAAGCCACTTCACCTCAGTACGCCTTGTAGCGCTATAGAAACACTAATAGTAGTAGTAGTAGTTCCAACCACAAGCTAACCCATTTGGAGAAGCTCGCGATTTCATAGTAGCTGGTATTTATCTGTCCCTGAAGAAACATGGCCATGGCAGGCAACCTTCTTTAGACCTGGGAGTTAAAGTGCTAAATAATGTTTTGCATATGGTCTGCTTCTCTTCTTTTCTCCTTATTGGATTTTCATGGACTGTTTGCCTTGTTTTCTTTCTCCTGACATTGAGCCAATGCAATCATAACCGCTCCTCAGTCCTATGAAAAGCCAACACCATCCTGGGGAGGAAGGAGGGAACTGGCCAAACTACCTTATCTTTGGAACATCTGAAAGGGTTCCCTACACAAGGCCTGCAATCACATGATTCTTCTGGCTGCCTTAAACGTACATTTTGTCAAGGGCTCAACGTGGGCTTTCACCAAAGCTGATAACACCAGATACAGAACCCACAATGGGACCAATGGGTGACAAGGATGCTGAAAATACCCAATGAATAAGAAATTGAAGCACATCTGGATGAGATGTCAAAACAAGACCTCTCACCAGTCCCCCAAAACACGCTAAGGCCGTCACCCACACCTTGAGAGAAGCCAGGGCCAGACCCCTGTTTAAACCATCCTGCAAAAACATGCCCAACATAGCAGAATGCAAAGGCAGAGCCTGGTGATCCTCACACCAGTCCTCAAAGAGATGCCACACAGGAACATATGCAAAGGAGGTTGACCATTTTCAAGAGTTCAACATGGTAGGGATTACCTTGTTTGAAAAAACTCTCTTTCAGAACCTTGCCCTTTCAAGATCCAAGCTGTAAGACAGAATTAAGATGCTTCACCATACTCACTGGGCCTTCCATCAATAGATCTTTTGACATTGGAAGCGTCAATGGATGCTTGGCTACCAAACAGGATTTGTTAGATGTGCAAACAAAAGCTAGCCTCAAATGTTCCAGCTCATCTGAATAGCAGGACAAGCTAGTTGTTGCATAGCCACAAACTCCCAGCTGATCTGAACAGGGACAACCTAGAAACCACGTGTCTCACTCCCAGAGTCACCTAGATAGTGAAAGGTAGATAGAAAAAAAAAAAAAAAAAAGGACTACGAGGCCCCCAGCTGTACTAATATATCCTAGTGAGGCCAGATTGGCATGGCCTACAATAAGAGTGGGAGCTGCCTGAAATCACAGGAAATTTGGCAAAAGGCCAAGAGGGAATGCACTGTCCTACATGGATTCTACCCACCTGCCTGCCTGCCCGCCCTTAGGTCTGGCAAATATACCAGCTGGCACAATGAAAATGAAGGACACATGCACAGTGAGACAGTAACAGGCCTCTCAAACTGCTGCATCCTTTCCTAGGGAAAAGAGCTATGGTGGAGAACCACAGCTGAACATGTGACTCTCTAGGGAAAACCATCTTGCCAGTCAGAGCAGAAATAAAAGGATGGAAGGCAGGAAGGAGATCTAGGAACGCCTTGCAAAAGTGTAAAACTGCATCAAGACGACTCACAAAGAGCCTAGTTCTAGACAATGACTCTTCATAATAAAATACTCAAGCAAGATTTAGAAAGAACAACCTGAGAGCTCTCCGGAAAAGATACTGTAGAAAGAAGTGGAATGGCAGCATGGAAAAGAAAGCAAAGTTACTTACTTGTAGCAGGTATTCTCAGAGGACAGCAGGCTGATTGTTCTCACGACTGGGTCGGCGTCCACGGTGGCCTGGAAACGGCAATTTTTCTTAGCAAAAATAGGCAAAGCTTTGCCAGAGTCTTCTTGAACGCGGGGCACACGCACCGCGCATGCGCGGCAGTCTTCCCGCGAAGCGCATGAGTCCCCGCTCAGTTAGGTCAAAATAAATTACAAAGAGAAGAAAACAACTCCAAAGGGGAGGTGGGTGGGTTTGTGAGAACAATCAGCCTGCTGTCCTCGGAGAATACCTGCTAAAGGTAAGTATCTTCGCTTTCTCAGAGAACAAGCAGGCTGTGTGTTTTCACTGATGGGGTAACCCTAGCACCCCAGGCTCACTCAAAACAAGAAAGGTCAATTGGGCCTCGCAACGGTGAGGACATAACAAGGATTGACCTACGAAGTAAAACATCTGAGAGTGCAGCCTGGAACAGAACAAATATGGGTCATGGGGGGTGGAGTTGGATTCTAAACCCCGAACAGATTTTGCAGCACCGACTGCCCAAACCGACTGTCTCTTGAGAGCGGAATCCACAACCATAGAGTCGTGAGGTAACTGCGACTTCATCAACTCAGCTTCTCCGTGAATCCGATATTGGGACTCAGCTCTTTTGGGAATAGTGGGATTACTTAATGGTTTCATCCAGTTCCTTAGAAGTGTCTCTTTCAGGACATTGTGCAAAGGAACAGTGGATGATTCCTTAGGTGGCGAAGGATAGTCAAGGACCTCAAGCATCTCAGTCCTGGGCTCATCCTCAGATACCACAGGGAAGGGAATAGCCACAGACATTTCCCGGACAAATGAAGAGAAAGAAAGACTCTCCGTAGGAGAAAGCTTTCTTTCTGGCGAAGGAGTGGGATCAGAAGGAAGACCACAAGACTCCTCGGAACAGAAATACCTGGGATCTTCTCCTTCATCCCACGAGGCATCCTCCTCTGTATCGGACAAGAGTTCTCTAACTGCAGTTCGAACCCGGGCCCATCTCGACGCCAAGGAACCATGTCCTCGATGGCGTTGCCAAGAAGTTGACTCCCATGCCAGCGGCGATGAAGCTCCCTCCAGTGATGTCGACCTGGGTGGCAGCCGACACCGATGCCGGCACCGGGGACCTCACCACAGGCCTCGAGCCAGCTGCCGCTTCCATTGACGGTACGGAGGGCGCAAGCACCCCCGGCAACGGAACAGGCTGACGCAGCAACCCCTCCAACAGACCTGGAAGAATGGCTCGGATGTGCTAGTCCAGAGTCGCTGTCGAGCAAGGCTGCGGGATTGGTGCAGGAATCGGGTCCAGAATCTGTTGAGGTCGAGGAGGCAGTACCGGGGCTGCCCGAAGACCTACACCTCCTGAATGGAGAGTGAACGAGCCTCCCGGCGTTGGCGCTTCACGGGTGCGGAATCCTTCGATGCCCTGGAGCTCCCGGTACCGTGATTAGGAGACCGATGACGATGCTTCTTCGCCTTCGTTCGATGCACGTCATCGATACTCTTCGGTACCGAGGACGTGGAATCCACATGCCTCCTCGGGGTTGGGTCCGAGAGTGGTCAGTCCCGCGGGACCTGCACAGCAGGAGTCTTCGAGGCAGGTGGAGACCCACATGATGGCTCACTGCTCCCAGTGTGTGGTCTCTGGACAGCCATTACCTGAGCTCCTGAAGTTGATGCCATCTCCGGTGCCGATATTGACGCCGCCGACCTCGGTACCGATGTAGACGCTGAAGAACCGGACTAAGCTCCAAAAAGTTGGTCCCACTGAGCTTGTCTCGACACCTGTGTTCACTTTTTTAAGATAAGATACATCTTACATGCGTCTGGGCGATGGTCGGGCCCCAAGGCACTGAAGACACCACGCGTGGGGGTCGGTACCTGAGATCGTCCAGTAGCACCGAGTATATCGTCCAGTAGCACCGAGTATACTACTTGAAGCCGCTGGGAGTCCTCGATGACATGGACGGAAAAATAGCGGCGGCAAGATCAAAATTCGCGATTGTGCCGACAATAAGGACACAAAAAAAGAGAACCCGCGTACGCGCGGCCTACAAGAGCCGCAATGGAAGCGAAAGTAAACTTAAGGGGACCAAACTAGAAATAAAAGTAAAACTTTGCTTCTGCTTTTTTTTTTAACACAAGGAAAAGGAAAAGAACACGAAGAGGAAAAACCTCTAGCGAAAACAGAAGGCTCTTTCTTTGGGCCGAACGGAGAGAGACCGACAAGCAGCCACTCTCCAACCGCGGAAAAGAAAAAACTGAGCGGGAACTCGCGCGGTGCACACGTCCCGCGTTCCAGAAGGCTCTGGCAAAGCTTTGCCTATCTTTGCTGAGAAAAATTGCCGTTTCCAGGCCGCCGACCCATCAGTGAGAACAAGCAGCCTGCTTGTCCTCGGAGAAAAATCCATTACCAATAGTTTCTGGAAAACATTTTTTTTACGTCTAGACAGCAAAGTTTGATGTTAAAGAATAAGACTACAACACAGGAAGAACAAGTGGTGCCAAAAAAAGTAAGGAGAACTTACTGTTGAAGACACTCCTTCCTGCACATTCCAAAAGATGAGAAGTCTACATGACTGCAGACCCAAGAAAAAGTAGGGGAGAACAGGAAAGGCCTTCCAAATCCCAACCTTCAGCTACCTATATACTGCAGAAAGCCGCAGCGTACACCAGAGAACAAGTATTAAAACAAAACAACCCCCCCCCCCCATACATCTATGTTCCCAAGCCACATAGGCAGACAGTATTGACAGCAGTGCAGCAAAGCAGTGATTAAGAGCAGCTTAAGAACTGAGGTTCCAGAGAAACAATCACTAATTATTAGACAGATCACATACAGAAAATTCCACATAATCGGAGAAAGCGAATGCTACATACCTGTAGAAGGTATTCCTCCGAGGACAGCAGGCTGATTGTTCTCACTGATGGGTGACGTCCACGGCAGCCCCTCCAATCGGAATCTCACTAGCAAAAGCCTTTGCTAGCCCTCGCGCGCCGATGCGCACCGCGCATGCGCGGCCGTCTTCCCGCCCGAAACCGGCTCGTGCCGGCCAGTCTCATATGTAACAAGACAAAGAGAAGGGAAGACACAACTCCAAAGGGGAGGCGGGCGGGTTTGTGAGAACAATCAGCCTGCTGTCCTTGGAGAATACCTTCTACAGGTATGTAGCATTCGCTTTCTCCGAGGACAATCAGGCTGCTTGTTCTCACTGATGGGGTATCCCTAGCCCCCAGGCTCACTCAAAACAACAACCAAGGTCAATTGGGCCTCGCAACGGCGAGGACATAACTGAGATTGACCTAACAATTTATCCAACTAACTGAGAGTGCAGCCTGGAACAGAATAAACATGGGCCTAGGGGGGTGGAGTTGGATTCTAAACCCCGAACAGATTCTGAAGCACTGACTGCCCGAACCGACTGTCGCGTCGGGTATCCTGCTGCAGGCAGTAATGAGATGTGAATGTGTGGACAGATGACCACGTCGCAGCTTTGCAAATCTCTTCAATAGTGGCTGACTTCAAGTGGGCTACCGACGCTGCCATGGCTCTAACATTATGAGCCGTGACATGACCCTCAAGAGCCAGCCCAGCCTGGGCGTAAGTGAAGGAAATGCAATCTGCTAGCCAATTGGATATGGTGCGTTTCCCCACAGCCACTCCCCTCCTGTTGGGATCAAAAGAAACAAACAATTGGGCGGACTGTCTGTTGGGCTGTGTCCGCTCCAGGTAGAAGGCCAATGCTCTCTTGCAGTCCAATGTGTGCAGCTGACGTTCAGCAGGGCAGGAATGAGGACGGGGAAAGAATGTTGGCAAGACAATTGACTGGTTCAGATGGAACTCCGACACAACCTTTGGCAAGAACTTAGGGTGAGTGTGGAGGACTACTCTGTTATGATGAAATTTGGTGTAAGGGGCCTGGGCTACCAGGGCCTGAAGCTCACTGACTCTACGAGCTGAAGTAACTGCCACCAAGAAAATGACCTTCCAGGTCAAGTACTTCAGATGGCAGGAGTTCAGTGGTTCAAAAGGAGGTTTCATCAGCTGGGTGAGAACGACATTGAGATCCCATGACACTGTAGGAGGCTTGACAGGGGGCTTTGACAAAAGCAAACCTCTCATGAAGCGAACAACTAAAGGCTGTCCTGAGATCGGCTTACCTTCAACACGGTAATGGTATGCACCGATTGCACTAAAGTGAACCCTTACAGAGTTGGTCTTGAGACCAGACTCAGACAAGTGCAGAAGGTATTCAAGCAGGGTCTGTGTAGGACAAGAGCGAGGATCTAGGGCCTTGCTGTCACACCAGACGGCAAACCTCCTCCATAGAAAGAAGTAACTCCTCTTAGTGGAATCTTTCCTGGAAGCAAGCAAGACACGGGAGACACCCTCCGACAGGCCCAAAGAGGCAAAGTCTACGCTCTCAACATCCAGGCCGTGAGAGCCAGAGACTGGAGGTTGGGATGCAGAAGCGACCCCTCGTTCTGAGTAATGAGGGTCGGAAAACAGTCCAATCTCCACGGTTCTTCGGAGGACAACTCCAGAAGAAGAGGGAACCAGATCTGACGCGGCCAAAAAGGAGCAATCAGAATCATGGTGCCTCGGTCTTGCTTGAGTTTCAACAAAGTCTTCCCCACCAGAGGTATGGGAGGATAAGCATACAGCAGACCCTCCCCCCAGTCCAGGAGGAAGGCATCCGATGCCAGTCTGCCGTGGGCCTGAAGCCTGGAACAGAACTGAGGGACTTTGTGGTTGGCTCAAGAAGCAAAGAGATCTACCAAAGGGGTGCCCCACACCTGGAAGATCTGTCGCACTACACGGGAATTGAGCGACCACTCGCGAGGTTGCATAATCCTGCTCAACCTGTCGGCCAGACTGTTGTTTACGCCTGCCAGATATATGGCTTGGAGCACCATGCCGTGACGGCGAGCCCAGAGCCACATGCTGACGGCTTCCTGACACAGGGGGCGAGATCCTGCTTGTTGATGTAATACATGGCAACCTGGTTGTCTGTCTGAATTTGGATAATTTGGTGGGACAGCCGATCTCTGAAAGCCTTCAGAGCGTTCCAGACCGCTCGTAACTCCAGGAGATTGATCTGCAGATTGCGTTCCTGGAGGGACCAGCTTCCCTGGGTGTGAAGCCCATCGACATGAGCTCCCCACCCCAGGAGAGACGCATCCGTAGTCAGCACTTTTTGTGGCTGAGGAATTTGGAAAGGACGTCCCAGAGTCAAATTGGACCAAATCATCCACCAATACAGGGATTTGAGAAAACTCGTGGACAGGTGGATCACGTCTTCTAGATCCCCAGCAGCCTGAAACCACTGGGAAGCTAGGGTCCATTGAGCAGATCTCATGTGAAGGCGTGCCATGGGAGTCACATGAACTGTGGAGGCCATGTGGCCCAGCAATCTCAACATCTGCCGAGCTGTGACCTGCTGGGACGCTCGCACCCGCGAGACGAGGGACAACAAGTTGTTGGCTCTCGCCTCTGGGAGATAGGCATGAGCCGTCCGAGAATCCAGCAGAGCTCCTATGAATTCGAGTCTCTGTACTGGGAGAAGATGGGACTTTGGATAATTTATCACAAACCCCAGTAGCTCCAGGAGGCGAATAGTCATCTGCATGGACTGTAGAGCTCCTGCCTCGGATGTGTTCTTCACCAGCCAATCGTCAAGATATGGGAACAAGTGTACCCCTCGCCTGCGAAGTGCCGCTGCTACTACAGCCAAGCACTTCGTGAACACTCTGGGCGCAGAGGCGAGCCCAAAGGGTAGCACACAGTACTGGAAGTGACGTGTGCCCAGCTGAAATCGCAGATACTGTCTGTGAGCTGGCAGTATCGGGATGTGAGTGTGTAGGCGTCCTTCAAGTCCAGAGAGCATAGCCAATCGTTTTCCTGAACCATGGGGAGAAGGGTGCCCAGGAAAAGCATCCTGAACTTTTCCTTGACCAGATATTTGTTCAGGGCCCTTAGGTCTAGGATGGGACGCATCCCCCGTTTTCTTTTCCACAAGGAAGTACTTGGAATAGAATCCCAGCCCTTCCTGCCCGGATGGCACGGGCTCGACCGCATTGGCGCTGAGAAGGGCGGAGAGTTCCTCTGCAAGTACCTGCTTGTGTTGGAAGCTGTAAGACTGAGCTCCCGGTGGACAATTTGGAGGTTTTGAGGCCAAATTGAGGGTGTATCCTTGCCGGACTATTTGGAGAACCCACTGATCAGAGGTTATGAGAGGCCACCTTTGGTGAAAAACTTTCAACCTCCCTCCGACCGGCAGGTCGCCCGGCACTGACACTTGGATGTCGGCTATGCTCTGCTGGAGCCAGTCAAAAGCTCGTCCCTTGCTTTTGCTGGGGAGCCGAGGGGCCTTGCTGAGGCACATGCTGCTGACGAGAGCGAGCGCGCTGGGGCTTAGCCTGGGCCGCAGGCTGTCGAGAAGGAGGATTGTACCTACGCTTGCCAGAAGAGTAGGGAACAGTCTTCCTTCCCCCATAAAAACGTCTACCTGTGGAGGTAGAAGCTGAAGGCTGCCGGCGGGAGAACTTGTCGAAAGCAGTATCCCGCTGGTGGAGCTGCTCTACCACCTGTTCGACCTTCTCTCCAAAAATATTATCCGCACGGCAGGGCGAATCCGCAATCCACTGCTGGATCCTATTCTCCAGGTCGGAGGCACGCAGCCATGAGAGCCTGCGCATCATCACACCTTGAGCAGCAACCCTGGACGCAACATCAAAGGTGTCATACACCCCTCTGGCCAGGAATTTTCTGCACGCCTTCAGCTGCCTGACCACCTCCTGAAAAGGCTTGGCTTGCTCAGGGGGGAGCTTGTCCACCAAGCCCGCCAACTGCCGCACATTGTTCCGCATGTGTATGCTCGTGTAGAGCTGGTAAGACTGGATTTTGGCCACGAGCATAGAAGAATGGTAGGCCTTCCTCCCAAAGGAGTCTAAGGTTCTAGAGTCCTTGCCCGGAGGCGCCGAAGCATGCTCCCTAGAACTCTTAGCCTTCTTTAGGGCTAAATCCACAACTCCAGAGTCGTGAGGCAACTGAGTGCGCATCAGCTCTGGGACCCCATGGATCCGGTACTGGGACTCGATCTTCTTGGGAATGTGGGGATTACTTAAAGGCTTGGTCCAGTTCGCCAGCAATGTCTTTTTTAGGACATGATGCATGGGTACTGTGGACGCTTCCTTAGGTGGAGAAGGATAGTCCAGGAGCTCAAACATTTCAGCCCTGGGCTCGTCCTCCACAACCACCGGGAAGGGGATGGCCGTAGACATCTCCCGGACAAGGGCCGCAAAAGACAGACTCTCGGGAGGAGAAAGCTGCCTTTCAGGGGAGGGAGTGGGATCAGAAGGAAGACCATCAGACTCCTCGTCAGAGAAATATCTGATGTCCTCCTCCTCTTCCCACAGTTCACGGACCTGTGTCTGAAGCCGTGCCCGGCTCGACTCCGTAGAACCACGGCCACGGTGTGGGCGTCGAGAGGTAGACTCCCTCGCCCGCACCGGCGAAGGCCCCTCCGCCGACGGGGAGCCTTCCTGGGAGGCGACCGCAGTCGGTACCGCAAGCGGCACCGATGTCAGAGACCTCACCCCGGGCAAAGGGCCAAACGGCGCCTCGCTCGACGGTACTGGTGGCGCAAGCACTCCTGGTACCGGAGGGAAAGGGCGCAACAGCTCTCCCAGGATCTCTGGGAGAACGGCCCGGAGACTCTCGTGCAGGGCGGCTGTGGAGAAAGACATGGAAGCCGATGCAGGAGTCGATGTCAGAGTCTGTTCCGGGCGTGGAGGCTGTTCCGGGCTGTCCAAGGTGGAGCGCATCGACACCTCCTGAACAGAGGGTGAGCGGTCCTCCCGGTGCCGATGCCTACTGGATGCCGACTCCCTCGGCGACCCAGAGCTCTCGGTACTGAAGCGGGAAGGAGACCGGTGTCGATGCTTCTTTGACTTTTTCAAACGAAGCATGTCACCGGAGTTTCCCGGTACCGACGAGGAGGACGTAGAATCCAGCCGTCGCTTCCTCGGGGCCGAGGCCGAAGAAGGTCGGTCTCGGGGGGGCTGTACCGCAGGAGCCCTCATGGTAGGGGGAGACCCACCCGAAGGCTCACCGCCACCAGCAGGGGAATGGACAGCCCTCACCTGCACTCCAGTCGAAGCACCACCGTCCGACGACCTCAGCACTAGTGGAGGTCCCGGTACCACCGACGCAGCCTTCCGATGTCTCGGCCCCGATGCAGAGGGTCGATGTCTCGATGCAGTCGCGGCCGAGGACGGAGGTCTTGACGCTGTCGACGTCGATGCACTCGATACTCCCGATGCCGAGCCCGAGAACAAAACGTTCCACTGGGCCAATCTCGCTACCTGAGTCCTTTTCTGTAAAACGGCGCAAAGACTACAGGCCTGCGGGCGGTGCCCAGCACCCAGACACTGAAGACACGACGCGTGCCTGTCAGTGAGCAAGATTACCCGGGCGCACTTCTTGAAGCCGGTGGGAGACTTCGATGACATGGGCGGAAAAATCACGCCGGCGAAATCAAAACTCGTAATTGCGGTAAGGCACCAAAAAGAGGGGGAGAAAAAATTCGACCCGAGGAAATACAGGACTGGGAAAAAGTCCGAAAAGGCCTTCTTCCGAAATCCTTTTTTTTCCTCTAGCGAAAAGCCAAAACAGACGCGCGAGGTCAACTTAAGGGGCGCGAACGGCGTAAACACGACCATACCGAGCGCGGACAAAAGAAGACTGACGAACACGATCCGGTTTGGGCGGGAAGACGGCCGCGCATGCGCGGTGCGCATCGTCGCGCGAGGGCTAGCAAAGGACTTTGCTAGAAGTGTTCCGATTGGAGGGGCTGCCGTGGACGTCACCCATCAGTGAGAACAAGCAGCCTGCTTGTCCTCGGAGAAAATGTTTGACGCACAGAGGTTGATCATTAATTGAACTCTGTGCACTACGAAAAATACCCCGCAAAAAATAAATAGTTTATATAAGTTGTCAATTACACAACAATGTTGAACGCACCAATGACATCTCTCTGCTGTGGCTGCTCTTCTCTAGGTACCTCTGGATTTTCAAATTCTTTCAGGAACTCATCCAGGTTGTCAGCTTCTCCCCCTTTCCTCCTCTTTCTAAGCTCATCTGGTACAAGAGGTGTAAGACAGCGTGTGAAAAGCTACATGGACAAAAATCACATGAATATGAATAAGTTAAAAAGCACTTCACATCCCACACACAATCAATCAGTGATAAACAGCAATAAAACCAAGATAAGAAAATAATTTGTGATGACCACTTAAACATGGACAATGTATCATATGGAAAGAAAAACAAACATTTGAAGAGGAAATTCACAAGGCTCTGTACAACGCATGGCACTTTCAAGTTTCCCCTACCACAAAACTCTTATGTACCTTTGAGTGTTTTAGTATAAGTTAATGGATACAAATCAGTATATTTACTCTGACAATACCTATACGCACAGTATGTATTACTCATGGGGGAATTCTTTGCAAAAAAAAAAAAAAAAGCTTGAAAATTCTATGCATTATACTTGAAAATTGTTCACACTTTATTTGTAATTTTCTTGTGTAGAACTCTCCCATTATAGGGGCTTACTCCTCCCCCAGGCATGAATTCTCTCCCCTCACCAACTGCAGTTGTCTTCCCTCTCAGGTTCCACCTTCTCCAGCTCTCTCTCAGCTTAAAGATTCCTTCCTCTTCCCTGGTAAATTCAGCTCCTAGCTTTCTCCAAAGAAGAATACCTTGCATTTCTCTCTCCTTGCCCCACTATCTGTTCCCTACCTTTCCAGTGGCTCTCCCGCCTGCCCTCAGCATTCACTACCCCCCCCCCCCCCCCACACTGTTTTTCCCTTCCTCTCAAGATCCCAGATGTCTATCCCCAATGTCTCTCCCTGCACCCCAAGTACAACCCCTCAAATCACTTTTCTCTCCCTCAACCCCCATCCACCTTTATCCAGGACCCCCTACACCTTTCTCCAGCTATTCCCCCCATGGCACAGCAAAAGGAGGTGGTGCACAGCTGCAGATCTGGCTGCATCCTCCTTTGCCATTATGGGCCAAACTATCTGTCTGAACTGTGGGGGCCACTGAACAAGCATGTGGTTTGAAGGAACAATCAGAACCAAGATGGCAGAGGAGGAGGACATGGATCACCACTTCTTAATTGTGGCAGGGAGGGAGTCTGGGTGAGTCATGACTGTTGCCTATGCAGAATTCTGCACGTGACATGCAGCCACAGTTGTACTGAAAGAAATACATCTATTAAATGGCTTTACTTTCAACAGTCTGCTGTTCCACAAAGGCTGAGCAGGAAGGGAGAATAGTTTTTCCACTCCACCAGTCTCTTTCCACATCATTAATTTCTTAGTGGGAGGTGCAAGATCCAGAGTAGTGACAATATCAGAATAGTCGCTCAACTGGGCTCGGATTGTCTTGCTATCCAACTCTTTCACACTGTCTACGATCAGCTTTCTCTTTCTTTTAGCTTTGGTTTCTTTCACTACAGAAAGGAGAAAAACAAATGTAAATAATTCAGTAATTACATTGTATTTGTATTAGTTTAGATGCCAGCAAGAAATTTCTTTATGGGTTATAAGCCCCTACAGCACTAAGAACTGACAGGTATTGCCATTCAGGGATAAAAAAAAAAAACCCAAAAACAAAATTAGCAGCATTAGGAAAAAAGGGAAAAGACAGATTCAGGAGTACTCTAAAGAAATACTTCTTTATGGAGAGAGTCTCATTCAACCAGCATTGATGCGCATGCTTAGCCCTTTTGTACGCAGCTTTAATAGCATACTGGGGATAACCCCGCTCTCGAAATCTCTCTGTCAATAACCGAGCTTGTTGAGTATATCTGGCTTGATCCGAACTCAACCTCTTAATTCTTAAAAATTGTCCCATAGGAATACTCTCTTTTAACTTGCCCCCAAGGCGGTCTGCCTTTATATGGCAGATTTTGAAACTATATTTGTGTATCCCTCCGGCTGTGTGATAGATCATCTCATAGCCTGGAAGAGATACATTGACGACGTTTTTGTTATATGGTCAAGGTCTGAACAAGAGCTGCAGAACTTTGTGCGGCATTTAAATAACTGTGAAGTCAACATTCAGTTCGTTGGGCAGGCAGTAGGGTTATCGGTCCAATTTCAGGACATAGTGTTTATAGTGATGGTCGATTTGTCACTGGGGTCTATCGCAAACCAACTGATAGAAATACAATTTAGCATTTCAATAGTCATCATCCACTGAAGTTAAAAGAGAGTATTCCTATGGGACAATTTTTAAGAATTAAGAGGTTGAGTTCGGATCAAGCCAGATATACTCAACAAGCTCGGTTATTGACAGAGAGGTTTTGAGAGCAGGGTTATCCCCAGTATGCTATTAAAGCTGCGTACAAAAGGGCTAAGCATGTGCATCAATGCTGGTTGAATGAGACACAGAGGGTAGAACGTAATTCCGATGATCGATTCAACTGTGTTCTGCCGTTTTTTAAGCAAACTAAATCCATCCAGCAGATTTTGAGACATTGGCCAACGTTGTCTCTACATCCGTCGTCGTGTGTGCAGCCACGGTTCTCTTGTACCCGAGATAGGAATTTAGGGGAGATTTTGTCGAAGAAGAGATTGACATTACAAACGGGACAGGATGAGCCGTGGGGGCATACACAGTGCGGGGCTTGTGTATATTGCAAGTACGCTCTATGCACGGATCAAATATGGGTTCAGACGATGGGAAAATAATTTTATCTAAGAGCACGGTCTGATTGTAACACAATTAATGTCATATATGGGATACGATGTCCTTGTTCCTTTTGGAATATTGGGGAGACAACTCGAAAAATCAAGGTGCGTATTGCCCAGCACTTGAGCAATGTTAGATTGCAAAAAATTGATACACCATTGGTTTCTCACTGGACACAATTGGGACACACTGTGGAGGATTTGCGGTTTGTGGTTCTGCTTTGTTGAAAGGGAGGTGGACGAAATTGCGAGCGGGAGCTCATTAAGAGGGAACAAAGGATGATTTACAACTGGGACACGGTGGAGCCCAACGGGTTGAACAAGGAAGTAGATTGGCCATTACTGATGACACTATAAAAAGTGGCTGAGAGTGAAGGTAGATTCATCTGATCAGCAGTGCGGTGAGCCACATATTGGGGGAACTCCTTGGCATTCCAGGCAATTTTGAAAGGCTATATAAGGTATGGGCAATATGATGTTTTAAATATGATATAATTATATTTGTATTAGTATGGATTGTCATTGTGAATGTTTTGTGAAGGGTCTCCTGATGAAGAGATTGAAACACGGCCGGTGTTGAGAAAACATGAAAGTGAAGAATGTATGTGAAAACCACGTCGGGTCTGGTCAAGCCTTTGGTTATGCAGTGGAGGTGAAGATCCGTTTAAGTATTAGTGCTCCTGTGAAGAGCGACGGGTCAAGTACCAAGTGGATTGGATTATACTTGTGAGATTTCGAGAGTGAGATTTGTGCTCACGTTCATAATTGATGGTGAAAGCAAAGATCATATTCAACAGGAGTTGTAAGAAGTTGGAAATTGTGGACTTTATCGCTTACATAACGGACTATTTTATGGGACTTGATGTGGGAAATGTGGGATTTGATGGTGATGTTTAATATTTTTTGTAATAAAGAATAATGTATTTTTGATTTAGATATAAGATTTGTAGTAGTCTAATTGAAGCAGGTCAACTAAGTAAGATCTACTGACATTTATTATAACCCTTGTATTGTGGAGGTGGAGGAGTGGCCTAGTGGTTAGGGTGGTGGACTTTGGTCCTGGGGAACTGAGGAACTGAGTTCGATTCCCGGCATAGGTAGCTCCTTGTGACTCTGGGCAAGTCACTTAACCCTCCATTGCCCACCGCATTGAGCCTGCCATGAGTGGGAAAGCGCGGGATAAAATGTAACAAAAAAAAAAAAAAAAAAAAAAAAGAGTATGAGGGATTCCAGCACATTCTGGCCGGATCTTGCACTTTGGGGCCAATCAGGGCTCAGAGCTTTAACATCAAGGGTATTTGGCTAATGACAGTGCAGATTATTTTCCCTCAGATGTTTCCTCACTTCCTGTGGAAGATAAGCTGAAAGGAAAACAGCTGCAGCTTTAAAGCACAGGACAGGCACCACCTGCTAGCCAATAAAGGGAAATGCACTGAGGGAAAAAAGATGTCATACAGCAACTTATTAAATAACAGACATAAGTCCTCTGTTTTGCCACACAGGTGTTCTCCTAGGACAGCAGGATGAATACCCACAATGATAGGTGACGCCATCCGACAGAGCCCTGTGTGGGAACCACTCTCCAGTAACTTGTGGAAGCCTTTGAGGGTGACGCACCTTACAAGCACACTCCTTCCTGCCTGTTGTTGTTGTGCGGCCATGCCAGCCTAATACTAAAGCTACAGAATTCAACTTCAAGGGGAGGTGGACGAACCAGGGGGAATATTCATCTTACTGTCCTTGGAAAATATCTGCTACAGGTAACTAATTTCACCTTGTCCAAAGACAAGCAGGAACAAATGTCCGCACTAATGGGAATCCCTACCTACTAGGCTGTCAAAGAAAAAAAAAGAAAGATAAGGCTTTTTGTCTTTAGCCTTGGATTACTGTGTGACTGAAAACTGTGCTGTCTGAATAGTCTTCCAGGTACCTGCACTGAATCTCCCTCTAGGACCCCCATGAATGCGGCAGTTAGTCTCCACTTTGCTCCCGCCTCACTGACCATGTCACCGTCAGTATCCTTCTTTACTCTACTGCTTAGCGGCGCACGCCACAGGAGCAGGCATGCTTCTTCGTGCACTCTACTTTCAACACCATGGGTAGGACATTTATAGCTTTACAGTGTCCCCTTATTCTGCTTCTTCTTTCGGTTCCTTACATGTGTCTTGGCTCAATTCCGGTGATTGGGGAATGCCGATCTTCCAGACTCCTTAAACCCCCCTCCTCTCTACCAGGTTTCTAGTCCCTATTCCTCCTACTACCCCATCTCTCCCTCCCTCTACTTCTCATCAGTCTGATTCTCCAATTCATACCAGCTTTTTAAATTGCCAGTCATTATGTAATAAACACTTCCTCATCCGTGACCTTATTACCCAGTTGTACCTAGATATTCTTTGTATAATTGACTCTGATGTTTTGTACATAAATCAGAAAGTACCACCTGGCTATTCATATCTGTATCAGAATCATCCTAATCATTGTGGGGGGGGGGGGGGGGGGGGGGAGGGTGTCTAGCACTGATTTTCTCGTCTAAGGTAAGCCTCTCTTGATGTGATGTCATTCCCTTGCTCCCATTGAGGCTCTCCAATTCCACCTCACTGGTCCCATTCCAGTAGACTTATTTATCTTCCTCCACCTATTTCTGCTGCCTCATATAGCTTACTTTGCTCCCTTTTAATTGAATTTTGTCTTAAATCACACTCATCCCATCATTCTGGGTGATTTCAACATTCACTTAGATAAAAACACCCCACACCATTTGCTTTCAACAATCTTATTTTAGATCTCAGTTTAACCCAGTATGTACTTTTGCCTACCCACATAGATAGCCATATTTTGGATCTGATCCCCTCATTAATCTTAGATACTGGTACCTTTTCTATCACTTCCCTTAATCTACTTGCTTGGTCACATCACCTCCTTGTATTCTTCAACCTTGCTAACTTCCCAGCATCTTCCATCTCATCTAAAAACACGTCCTCCTCTCTAAAATTACATCCTCCCTTCTTTCTGATAATTTAAAATTAGAAATATCTTCTTTCACTACCCTTGCTTTGGATGAACAAACAGCTCTTTGGAATTGACCAGAGTTTACAATTCGCTTGCCTCTCTAGTAGAACTCTCTGCTCCCTGTTCTTTACGTCACTCTGAACCTTGGTGTTCATCAGACCTACAACACCTCAGACGACAACTATGTCAAGCAGAAAGGAAATGGATTTGTTTGCCAATACTACACTCCATAGTTACAAGCTACTGACCCATTCATGAAAGAAAGCAATTCTTACTGCCAAAAAAAATCCTACTACTCAAATGAAGTTGTAAAAGCTCCTAATACTGCAACTATGTACCGAACCCTTAAGTCTCTTACTACATTTTAATAGCTCCACAGGTCAAGTAGATAACCTCCATCCACCAGCTCAACTTTTGGCTACCCTTTTCAAATCCAAAATTGACACACTTTGTGCCAGCTTCTCTACCTGTCCCATATCATCTTCCACCTCACCTCCTATATCTTCTATGTCCCGCAATACTTTGTCAGATTTCCATATCCCTCTTCGTTTGAGCTTGCTAAAACAATTTCTCAGATGCGACCTAGCTCTACCTCTTTGGATCCCCCTACCCTCCACTTTAGTAAAACCAAAACACTCCTAACTTCCTTTTCTCCATTCTATGATCACACTCTGTCTACTAGAGTAGTCCCTCAAAACTGGAAGAATACTATCTACCCTAAAATTAAAGACCTCAAACATCCAATTACTGACCCTTCTAATTACAGGCCTATTGCTAACTTATCTTTTCTAGTAAAGATAGTTAAAGCCGAGACCGGAAGTGACGTCACGAGACTAAATGGACGCTTGAGTCCCTAGCTCCGCGCTTCCCTGCTTTAAAATTGCTCCATCTGCGGACACCCGATCCTGTTTTTGTATCGGGGTAGCTTCTTGGGACTTGTGCTGAGCCTGGGTACATTATGAGCAAAACTCCGGCGTCCCAGTCACGAGATGGTGAGCGCTGTTCGGCGCAGCAGCTGGTGAAGGGCTGCTTGAGACACGTGTCGCCAGCTCCGGGGCGTTCATCGGGGTCCGATTCTGCCTCTTCAAATGTACAGTTGCAGCAATCCGCACCCAAAATAGGCTTTCCTAAAGAGCTGGCCAAATGCTTGGAGGAAATTTGTGTGGAGATTAAGGCGTCAAAATTAGAAATCCTTGAACATATGGATGCCATTAGCCTTGATCTCCGCGAGCTTGGGGGCAGGGTCGAGGCACTGGAGGAGTGTGCGGACGAGCAGGCAGAGAGAGCTGAGGCAGTGGATGCTCGTTTTTTGCAGTTGACCGAACAGACTGAGGAATTACAATATAAAACTGACGACCTGGAGAACCAAGGTAGGAGACAAAACCTCAGGTTCCGTGGGGTCCCTGAAAATGCTAATATGGAGGATGTGCCTACAATTGTGAGATCGTTATATGAGAAGGTTCTGGGAGAACAACTGGAGCCAGAGGAAATTCTGTTGGATCAAGCACACAGATCACTTGGGAAATCTAAAGATAACAGACCCAGAGACATAATTGTGAGATTTTCTTCATATGTGTTCAAGGAGAAAGTGTGGCTTAAAGCGCGCCAAAATCCGCCATTGGAATTGAGGCTAGGGTGTCTGTGTTCCAGGATCTGTCTTTGTTTACCTTAACAAAGAGGCGTGTGATGAGACCTGTGTTGGAAATCTTGCAAAAAGAGAAGATCTCCTATAGATGGTCTTTCCCTTTTGCTCTGTGCTTCCTGTATAGTGGCAAGCAGCTCAGGTTTCGCAGGCTTGCTGAAGCGTGGAGGTTTTTGCATGAAGTAGGTTTGACTTCAGCAGTGGCACCTCTGGAAGACTTGGCTCCTTCGACAAGAGCGCAGTTGCAGAAGTGGAAGAGAGTTCCTCAGAAGTCCAAGAAACAGGGAGCCAAGCCATGACTGATCGAACTGTTTCTCAGATGCAGGTGTCAGCTAAAGTGGTGACAAGTTTGACTTGGTTTACTAGTTCTTTCATTTGTCCTTAAGAGCTACTTGATGTTGTGGCAGTATGAGTGTGGTACGGGTTCTGGAGGGTGGGTGGATGACACGAGGTAGGGTGAATAAAGTTCGAGTGGGGGGGTGTTATTGGGGTGTGTGAGAGAGGCTTGGGGCCCGTTTGGTCTAAGTGGGGTACTTCTGGGTTTTCCCATTCAGGGCATTATGGTTCTGTCTGGTGGGGGTATGACTTTGCAGGGGTTTAGGATGGGGGGGAGAGGTAGGATGGGTGGTAGGGTAGGGCGTGGGTTGGGTATCTTTGGGGAAATTTGAACTGTTTCTTTGATGGAATTGGGGGAACTCCCTTGGTTAACTGTGTGTATTTTGTACCTGCCTGGTAGAGGTTTGAAATGACTGGAGACTTAAAATTGTTGTCTTAAAATGTGAAAGGCCTGAATTTTACACAAAAGCGCCAGAAATTGTTTAAACTAATTCACTTTCAGCTACAGGTGGTGTTTCTTCAGGAGACACATCTGCGCAGGGACCACAAAAAGTTTTTATCCCATCCTCAATACCCCTATGTTTTCTGTTCATCAGCAATAGATGGATCCAAGAAACAGTGGGTGGCCATACTGCTTCACTCCTCAGTACGAATCCACAATATCAGTATCAATGGATCCTCAGAAGCTTAACCGAGATTGGATAGCAGAGCCGGTAGTGGGAGGCGGGGCTGGTGCTGTGCAGACTTATACGGTCTGTGCCAGAGCCAGTGGTGGGAGGCGGGACTGGAGGTTAGGAGGCAGGGATAGTGCTGGGCAGACTTATACGGTCTGTGCCAGAGCCGGTGGTGGGAGGCGGGGATAGTGCTGGGCAGACTTATACGGTCTGTGCCCTGAAGAGCATAGGTACAAATCAAAGTAGGGTATACACAAAAAGTAGCACACATGAGATGTCTTGTTGGGCAGACTGGATGGACCTTGCAGGTCTTTTTCTGCCGTCATCTACTAAGTTATTATGTATCTCTGGTAACATCCAATGACATATACACACAAACCAGGACTTTTAGCCACCAACTCAAAGAGAGTGCTTGAAACAGTTCACACCAGTATAATATAATAGAAATTTTTGTGTATGTAGAGTACCCTCAGATATTTACCACTATTACTCCGCGGGGTTTCAATCACTTTCCTCAGGGACAAGGGTTAAGGCTGCATAATTCTTTTCTTCCTCATTCTTTTTTTCTCAAGCAATCAACAAGGAAAGTGACCGAAACCCCGCGGAGTCGGGCGCTTTCAGGGGAAGGCAATTGATGAATGTTTCAGCGAGGCAAGATAGTTCTGCCAGCGAGGCAAGAATTTGTCAAGATAAGTGCACAGTTTTCACCTAGTATATATATTTTTAAAAGTGATAAGCGATTTTATAGCACTGAGGTGATTGGGAAGCATGAAAAAAAATGAGCATATGTTGCTCCCCAAAAAAATTTGTTAGAGTTACCCGATGAAAGAAGTGCTATGCCACTTTGTAGCAGCATTATTGACTGTAGTAATAGTGGTAAATATCCGAGGGTACTGTACATACACAAAAATTTCTATTATATTATACTGGTGTGAACTGTTTCAAGCACTCTGTTTGAGTTGGTGGCTAAAAGTCCTGGTTTGTGTGTATATGTCACTCCTCAGTACAGCATCAGGTGGTGAAGACGAAGCGAGACAGGAAGGGGCGTTTTTTGATTTTGAGCGTATTGTTGGGTGAAATGGCAGTAACTTTAGCTTCAATATATGCTCCTAATGAGGTGCAGAGCGGGTTCCTGACCTAATTGGTGGGACACTTTACATCCTGTCCTTCGGGGAAAGTTGTTGTTGGGGGGGACTTTAATGCCACGCAACATCTGGCGTTGGATAGGTCAGGGGTACCCCCGGGAGTTGATGTCATGATTTCTCAGGCCTTGAACAAGTTTGCTAGAGACTTGGGTGTTTCTGATGTCTGGCATGTTTCTCATCCGGGGGCTAGGGATTACTCGTTCTATTCCCACTCACATGATACTTACTCCCGAATTGACTATATTTTTGTTGATGTCTCATTGACTCACGCTGGATGGACTTCAGATATTGGGATAGCTACCTTGTCGGATCATGCACCAGTTTGGGTCTGTCTTCCTTCGCTTTGTGGGGAGGAGAGGGAGAGGAGATGGTCACTGAATACTACTTTGTTAAAGGAGGAGGAACTTTTAGCAGGTTACCGAAATATCTTAAAAGATTATTTAGAGCTTAATATGGATTCGGGTCTATCTTTGGGGGTTGCCTGGGATGCGTTGAAGGCGGTTTCTAGGGGTTATTTTCTTCAAAAAGCCAGCTTTAGGGCCAGACAACAAAGGGCTGAGGTTGCCAGGTGTTTAATGCAATTGAATCTTCTTACTGAGAGGTATAAATCGTCTCACTCTGTAAAATGTTTGAGGGAAATTCAAGTGTTCCGTATGAAATTGGACCAAATATATTCAGATCAGCTACAATTTCTCAATGATCAGCAGAAGCACACGAATTATGTCTTTAGTAATAAACCAAGTAGGGCCTTGGCGGTTAAATTAAGAATCTAGGGTGATAGGACTATTCTCAAAGTGCGAGATGGGGCGGGCAAGACGTTGACCAATTTAAAGCAGATCAGAGATAAGTTTCAGTCCTTTTATCAACTGCTTTACACATCTGATCTAGCGCCAAATCCTGAAGCGACAAATAAATTCTTGGGGGCATGCTCGTTTCCTAAGCTATCAGTAGCACAGAGGGAGGCACTAGATAGGCGGGTTACAGTCGAGGAGGTCTCTGATTAAAGCTCTTCCTACAGGTAAATCACCGGGGCTTGACGGAATGATTTTTATAAGGTATTTCGAGGGGAACTGGCTCCAATTTTGACAGAGATTATTAATGAGATTTTAATAGGCAATGAATTCCCTCTTTCTATGATGGAAGCTTGGATAGCAACTATTCCTAAGCCTGGAAAGGATACGATGGAATGCACATCATACCGCCCTATTTCTATATTAAATTTGGATATAAAAATTTTGGCTAAGGTTCTTGCTAACCGCCTTGCAAATGTATTGCCTTGCTTAATCCATCCTGATCAAACAGGGTTTATCCCAGACAGGCAATGGATAATATTTGTCGAATGGTCAATTTGATTCATGTTTCTAAGAAATTGAACCTGCCTGTTTGCTTATTGGGCTTGGATGCTGAAAAGGCCTTTGACAGAGTTCATTGGCCTTTTAATGTTCCAAGTGCTGGATCGTTTTGGAATAGGTGGGGGTTTTTGTAGATGGATAAAGGCTTTATATAATTCACCTAGGGCGTGTGTTCGCGTTAATGGTGGTAATTCTCAGATGTTTTCTTTGTCTAGGGGAACTCAACAGGGGTGCCCCCTTTTGCCATTGTTATTTGCATTGGTCATGGAACCCCTTCCTATGTACATTAGGGCAAACCCTAACATCTCTGGTATCCAGGTGGATAAGCGGGACTACAAATTGGCGTTATTTGCGGACGACGTGCTTCTCTCCTTGACAAAACCACTAATCTCCTTACCAAATCTGCTGAAAGCATTGTCATTATATTCTGCAATTTCCCGTTTCAGATTAAATGTGAGTAAATCAGAGGCCCTCGCGATTGGTATACCTCACCAGGTCTTTGGAGTCACTTCAGCAATCCTTTTCTTTTAAATGGGTAAAGGATGGTATAGTTTATCTGGGGGTCACTATTACTTCTAACTTCTCTGATCTGTTCCTAGCTAATTATCCGCCTCTTTTGAAGGTTATCTACAGAGATCTAGAGAGATGGGACACAACAGGTCTGTCTTGGTTGGGTAGAATAGCGGTGCTCAAGATGAATATTTTGCCGCGACTGATGTACCTTTTCCAAGTTCTCTCTATTAGGATTTCCAGGGGTTTTCTGGCAGGGGTGCAGGATAAATTGGTTTGCTTTGTATGGGCCAATAACTGTCCTCGCTTGCCTAGGGCCCTATTGGACAAGGATAGGAGGAGGGGAGGGTTGGGGGGTCCCTAATGTTCTGTGGTACTACAAGGCTGCCCAAGCGAGAGCGGCTTTTGAGTGGTTTCAGGATCATCCTCATAAGCTATGGGTGAAACTAGGCGGAGGTGGGATCTTGCCCGCTTCGTGCCATGATGTGGCTTCCTCGTAAATATAGATCCTTGTGTGGGGATTTGTGTCCCTCGATTGTGTCTACCTTTTTCTATTGGGATGGGCTGTTCGTAAGGCAGGGTGGGGTTTTATCTAAACTCTCGCCGATCGCTAATAATCCACTCTTTCCTCCAGGTATCTCCTCAGGGCCCTTTCTTCGGTGGCAATCTCTAGGTTTGGTGGAATGGGTTCAGATGTTTGATGATGGTTGTTTACTTTCTTCTGATTCTCTTCAGCAGCAATATCCAATCTTGCCTAATGAGTTGTTTGCTTATTACCAGTTGAGGCATTTTCTTAGCTCTAGGGAAATCCAAGCTATCATAGTGCGAGAGAATATGTTCATTGAGGACTTATGTGAAGACTCCAAACATACCAGAGGCCTAATTACCTGTTTGTATTCTTTTCTGCGTGAGCGGCTGGGCTCTACTCAAGTACATAGGGAGCGGTGGCACCAGGAACTGGGCGTGATTATTGAGGAGGGGGATTGGCAACTTTTTGAGATTTGGTCTAAGATTTCCATTTCAGTTCCGTTTCAGGAGAACGTACTTAAAAAGTGCTTTACCGGTGGTATTTGACTCCGGTTAGATTACATCATATGTTTCCTGGAGTTTCACCACTGTGTTGGCGTGGCTGTGGTCAAAAGGGTACGATGGGACACATTTGGTGGACTTGCTTCAAAATTAGGGCCTATTGGAAAGCAATTCAACACAGATTGCAGACTTGGCTCCGAAGGCCTATTAAGTGGTCTCCAGAGTTTTTCGTATTTGCTAAAAGACTTCCGGGCCTGTCTGGGTTGCAGGCCTTATTGACAAGGCAGGCTATGGTGGCAGCGAGAGTTGTGCTTGCGGCCTATTGGAAATCTCCGTGTGTTCCTCCGTTGACACGATGGTTAAACAAACTATGGTTCATATGTGAAATTGACAGACTTTGAGCTATGCGAGGCCCTACGGAGGCGAAGTGGGAAGCCATATGGGAGCCTTTCCTGAATCACTGTGAAAGCTAAGGGGGGGTGGGGGTAGGGGAGGTTGGGACGGGTGGGTAGGGGAGGGAGTGTTTTCTTCTTGGTTTGGTCCTGAAGCCTGAAGCTGACAGTTTAGTCTAAAAAGCTTAGCCTCTATGTGACCCTGAGGCACATAAGCTCTTGTGACAAGCTAAGCTGACAGGCTTTGCGGTTACAGGAACATGAGGAAATTTTCCATGGAACATGTTTACTGAAAGAATGTGGTTAGCTTTTTGCAGTTTCGATGTCTGGTTAGATAAGATAAAAGGTTGCTGGCGAAATGGGCTCTGGTGAAGTAAGTGGAAAGTTCTAATCGGTATGATGTTGCTCTGGACCTCCCTAATAATCTTGATCAGCTGTCAAAGTCAATGTTTAGCAATATTGGGGGCGGGTCTAATGCTAGCCAACTATTAGAATTATATGATAGAAAAAAAAGTATATAACCTGAGAGTCAGTTGGACTTAGTCAGAGAAGTACATAGAGATTGCATCTGTAAGCATCCTGTGTATCTCCCATGAGAAAAGCATTATAGACTCTACTATTATAGACTGTTTTTCTAACTTGGTAAGTGAATAAAATCAGTATTTTCTCATATCAGTGTGGCGTCCACTTTGTCTCTCCCTAACTACTGGAATGTGTGGAACATTCTATGGGGTTGGGGAGGGCAGGTGAATTTATAAACAAGCTCTCTCTCATGATATGTACAAGACCATGGTGGTGTCTTAGAAACAATTAGATTTTAGTTGGCCAGGTATCTGGGAGCTTTCCACTTCTGAGCAACAAGTTTATCTTTCACAGCTTCCTTTAATTTCCATGTATGCTCCAACTGAGCCCTTCAGAGCAAAAGCGGGCCATGTCCACTTTTTGTATTACTTCAGCAATGTACTGATCCATAACTAATTTTGCCGTCTGGTGAGTGACTTTTTATGCATTCACTACTTTCTTTACAGTTTTTGGAACAAGAATGGGATGCTTTTGTTCTCAAGGGCTCAATTATGGAATGCCCTCTGTAAGTTGATCATCTCTCTGAACCTCATTTTCAAAGTTCATGTGTTCCACAAGACACTTCATCTTACTACACCAAATCGTTCACACCAAGATCTTTAAGAAAGTCTTACTGTAGGAAAAAGATTTACTGTAGGAAATGGCGAACAGAGTTAAAAAATGAAGTCACTTAACATACCAGGGCTTTTCCTCTGAATTTCAAGGAAACATGTTCATACTTTCTGGCCAGCAAACACAGTTCAGTTCATCAACATGCAGACTTATCCCACTCTACCGCTCAAGATCTCTTATGCTTTGCAACTATACCAAACCTGTAATTTATACACTTACCAGTGATATCAATAGGCTCTAGAGCAAAAGCTTCCTCTTCATTTGGCACCAGTGTTGTCTGATCAGTCATAGTTGGTAAAGGTTCAACTGGATCTACTGAGTCAGGACTCTCTGGTCCTCCTACTAAAACAGGACCAAAACCAAAGTTAACAATAATTAAATTCAAATGTGAGGCATTAATATAAAAAAAAGCATGGATGTTAACAGAAAAAGACTACTTGGTCTGCCCTTTGTACTTGTGAAAATGTGACTTTTCAGTGATACATGGAAATACTCCTTTGCATCTATATCTAGTACAAAGTGAAAATGTGAATTTTCAGTGACAAATGTTATCAATAGAAATCAAACAAAATAAAACATGGAAAAGAAAATAAGATACCTTTTTTATTGGACATAACTTAATACATTTCTTGATTAGCTTTCGAAGGTCGCCCTTCTTCCTCAGATCGGAAATAAGCAAATGTGCTAGCTGACAGTGTATGAAATACTCCTTTGTGTAACATATTGAATATAGGAAGGCAGGAATCATAGCTAGCTACTTGGTTTTGTAAACAGCCAAAAGTAGCTCTGTGAGCAGTTGACTAGGACAACTTTTCCTTAACTCGAAGTCATTATTTGGTGACCAAAAATATAAAATTGATTTTTTTTTTGCCTTTGTGGCATAACACCCCTAATTCATGGACAATAAAAATCAGAAATAAAATTATGTCTTCAATTGCTGCAAATAAGATATAAAATATTTACAGTCTTACTAGCAATCTTCTATCATTATCAATAACAGAAAATATAACAAGTATCACAACAACAACAACAAAAAGAAACATTTACCAGAACTACATACTAATGAAGGGGCATTTCAATATAACAAACTTGTCAGCAGTTAGGGAATAAGCTACTTACTTGATCCATTATCCTCTTCCATATCGTCATCATGTGCAGGCTGCTCTGGCATCATTACTTCTCCTTCTGCAAGAGCAGGAGGGTCATCAAAAATACCTCCTCCATCATTACTGAGAAGTTTGTCATCTGTAAGATAATGGAAAACATAGAACAGCAGCAGGAGGCAAGAGGAAAACAACCAGCATAACTGGATCAAACCACTTCAATTCCTGTGCAAATTTAAGGTTAAGCATAGAAAAAAAATATCTAAAGAACTAAATGAACAAAGCCAAGACAGGCTAAAACAAAGTACAAAACAAAGTACTATGTGAAAAGAACAATTCTGGCAAAATAAAAGCAATGCTAAAAGCTGAATTCTAACTTCCTGATAATTCCAGCAAAAACACTGAATTATTTAAAAAAATTGTATGTATATAAAATGAAATCAGCACCCCATGACTAAAGTTGAAATACTCAGAAAGGTTTTAACAAAAATGCAGTATGTGAAAGGGACTTTGATTTTGCCTTCTTGGAATATTTGATAGCAGTATCATTAGTTTAACAGGCACACTGTCAATAGCAGCATAAAACAAATACATTTTAATTAACCATTTCAAAGTGCTGATGTCATTAGCATACCCAGTATTCCACCATCATTTCCTTCCCCAAAATTGTCATCTTTATACTGATCTTCATACTCCAGATGATTGCTTTTCTCATTCAGATTACTGGTGCTCTGCTCAGGTTCCAGCAACAGATTAGAAGCACTGGTGCTTACTAACATATCATCTTCAAATGCACTGCCTTCTCGCATAATTTCACGATCATCCATCCCAAAATCACCTGCAAAAAAGTTCAACAATGCACAAGTGAATGCTCAGTGAATGAAGTGTCAGCATTTTGAACTATACCTGCATTTACAATCCACCAAAGCAATTATCCATTAAGGACTCAAGTCACCCAAATTTACAGTCAAAAGATTCATCAATTCTGTTGAGTAAAACTACATTTTATAACAGGACATAGCTGGTTCGGCATATATAGTGAAAATACTTACCTGTAGCAGGTATTCTCCCAGGACAGCAGGCTGATTATTCTCACACGTGGGTCGACGTCCGCGTCGGCTCAGGAATTGGCATTTTGACATAGCAAAACCAAAAACGTTTTGCTAGAGTCTTCTGATGCGCGTGCAGCGCACACCGCACATGCGTGGACTGACGTCCCACCCACTGAATGAGCGCATACTTGAGTTAAATCAAAAAGCATCACAAATAACTCCAAAGGGGAGGTGGGAGGGATTGTGAGAACAATCAGCCTGCTGTCCTCGGAGAATACCTGCTACAGGTATCTTCACTTTCTCTGAGGACAAGCAGGCTGTTTATTCTTACATGTGGGGCATCCCTAGCATCCAGGCTCACTCAAAACAATGAACATGGAGAAATTAGACCTTACCTGCTAATTTGCTTTCCTTTAATCCCTCCGGACCGGCCCAGGATTGGACTGATGGGTTGTGCTCGCCTACCAGCAGGTGGAGACTGAGAAAAAAACTCTGACTCTAGAGAGCCAATAAGAGCCCTGGTCATGTGACCCTAGCCTCAGTATTTTCTCAGTCTCCCAGCAGGTAGGAAGCGAGCCCATTAGTCTCTCTTTATAGGATTTATCTTTATATAGATTGGTATTCTGGTTTTCTCTCTTGTTTATTTCTGTGCCTGGGGAAGTTTATTAGAGGCTTTTTGATGCTGTTTCTCTACTGTTGTCAGCCTCTGGGGTGTCACACTCTGGTGTTCCCGGGTCCCTCCCCCACTCCTCCCCATCTCCCTAATATTCTCTCAAAATTATTAAAGGAAGGGAAGGGCCACCCTTTCTGAGGAAAGGTGTTTTGCCTTTGGGAGAGGCAGCCAGGTTGTGTAAAAAAAAAAAAAAAATCGAGAGAACTTGCCCCACTGACTGAATGAGCAGACAGCTCCGTTTGATTGCAGGGGAATGCCTTGTTGGCTGTGATACAGCTGTGTAAAAAAAAAAAAAAAAAGAGAGAGAGACAGATACAAAACGGAAAAGTAAAGCTGCAGCATTTTGTTTCAGCCCTCTTTCAGAGTAGTGCTGTTTTTGCTTTAGCAGTGCCGTTTGTAGGGAATTCTTTACTTATTTAGAAATTACCTCGAAGGGAACTCGTGCGAACCGCATCGGCGCGTACACGTTTTTTCCCTCTGAAATGTCGGAGAAGTTGAAGAGGTGCGCTGTATGACAGTGTCCAGGCGTTAATGCCTCAGGCGCTTGTAAATACTGCACGGCAATTGATGTTTCTTCTGCCCCTCTCCCTCTGTCGACTTTGGGGTCCGTTTTGGCAGTTGGTCCGTCTTCACCCGCGACGGCGTTAGCCTCAGATTCGGGGGGTAGTGCTGGAATTTTGGCGCGAACGGCGGCCATTTTTAGTCCAGCTCCGATTGTTACTGAAGAGGGTCCGTCTGCTTTGCGCAGCTCTGCGACCTTAGCTGATATGGAATCGGGGGTTATGTTACAGGCTGCCAGCTCTCAGGCAGGGGGGTTTCCTCCTGAGTTTGTTCTACAGATGTATCAGGCGTTTTTAATGCAGAGGGACAATTGTGGTACAGCAGTGTCACAGGAGCCTGTCACTACTACCCTCCCTCCTAAGAGACCTAGGGTTTGGGACATGCAATTGGAATCTCTTTCAAATCAGGATCATGATATGCCCCTTTTAGAGGAGGAAGAGGAATTAGTGGACAATTCTTGGGAAGATCCTTCCTCTCTAGATCCAGACGCTGTACCTTTGACTCAGGGGGAGGATCCTGCGGTGGCTAGAGTGTTCCATAGAGAGGATTGGCAGGATCTCATTTCTATGGTATCCTCTACTTTGCATTTTGAGGATCCTCTTCCTGACTCAGGGGTCTGAAAGGTGGATATTTTGGTTAAGGGCTCCAGATCCTCCACGAAAACTTTCCCTATGCATCAAGATATTTGGGAAGTTATTAAATCTCAATGGGAGGTCCCGGATGCGGCCTTTTGTCCCTCTAAGTCGATGCAGCTCCTTTATCCTGTGCCAGAGGCTGATAGAGCTTTACTTAAGCTTCCGGTGGTAGATGCCGTGGTTTCGGCTGTTACCAAGCGCAACACGGTTCCGGTGGATGGCGGAACGGCGTTGCGCGATGGACGGGAGACTTGACACTCTTCTAAAAAATAGTTTTCATGTTTCTTCTCTGGCTGTTCATGCGGCTGTTTGTGGTTCTCTGGTGGCCAGAGCTTGTTTTCGTTGGGCAGAAAGAGTTTTGGACCGCTCTTCCGATGATCTAGGAGCCATTGATGTGGAAGTGGCTAAGATTGAGACGGACTCTGCGTTTTTAGCAGATGCTCTGTATGATCTGTTGAGGGCTTCTTCTAAGTCCTTGGCCTTGGGGGTCGCAGCCCGTCGCTCTCTTTGGTTGAAAGGTTGGTCGGCGGATGCGGCCTCCAAGTCTAAATTAAGTAAATTCCCCTTTAGAGGCTCCTTTTTATTTGGTGAAGAGTTGGATAAGTTGGTTCAGTCCCTGGGGGATTCTAAGATCCCGCATCTTCCGGAGGATAGACCTCGGCAGTCTAGTCGCGGGGCTTTGTTTGGTCGTGGTCGCATGTGTTTTTTCCGTAGATTTTCAATCTGATAGGGGTCCTCAGACTCGGAGACCTCGGTTTTTCAACAGGTCTCAGTCCTTTCGCGGTTACCGCAGAGGAGGTAGATTCTCAGCTGTGAGTTTTCGCTCCCCATCGCGGGCTTCTCAATGAAGGTGCGAAGGGCTCTCCTCTTATTCCCGTAGGAGCTCGGCAGGCTGGGTGGTGAATCTATCCAAGAGCAGTTTGGCTCCCTCGCAGTCTCTCGAGTATTTTGGAGTCATCTTCGATACGGCGAGGGGTCGAGTTTTGCTTCCGCAGGGCAGGATTCTGAAGCTCCGGTCGCAGATTCTGAATTTGATAAATCACAAGGTCCCTTGTGCTCGGGATTATCTTCAGGTTCTCGGATCCATGGCAGCCACGATAGAGGTGGTGCCCTGGGCCAGAGCTCACATGAGGTCTCTTCAGTGGTCTCTTCTGTCTCGGTGGTCCGCGCAAACGGATTCTCTTCTGAAAAAGTTGCCTCTGCGCAACCGGGAACGCATCTCGCTATATTTTGGTGGTTAAGGATGCAGAATCTCACTGTAGGGATGCCATTGGAGTCTCGGTGGACTCTGTTGACGACAGATGCCAGTCTCCGAGGCTGGGGGGCTCATTGCCTAGATCAGTGGACCCAGGGGCTCTGGTCTCCGCTGGAAGCAGCTCAATCCATCAATTTTTTGGAGACCAGGGCGATTCGGTTGGCTCTTCAGCACTTCAAGTTTCTCCTGGTGGGCAAAGCAGTACGAGTTCTCTCGGATGCTAAGGAATGGTCAATTGGGCCTCAGCTATACAGTTAGCTGAAAGTGTAGCATGGAACAGAATAAAAAAGGGGCCTGGAGTTGGATTCTAAGCCCCAAACAGATTCTGCAGCACTGACTGCCCAAACCAAATGTCACATCGGGTATCCTGCTGAAGGCAGTAGTGAGATGTGAATGTGTGGACTTGCAAATCTCATCAATGGAGGCTGACTTTAAGTGAGCCACCAACGCAGCTATGGCTCTTGACATTATGAGCCGTGATATGGCCCTCCAGAGTCAACCCAGCTTGGGTATTAGTGAAGGACATGCAATCTGCTAGCCAATTGGAGATTGTGCGTTTTCCAATGGCGAATCCCCTCCTGTTGGGATCGAAAGAAAAACAGCTGGGCGGACTGTCTAAAGAGCTTCATCCACTCCACATAAAAGGCCAGTGCTCTCTTGCAGTCGAAAGGTGTTCAAACTGCTCTCCCCAGGGCGGGTATGAGGACGGGGATAGAATGTTGGCAAGACAATTGACTGGTTCAGATGGAACTCCGACACCACCTTCGGCAAGAACTTAGGATGTGTGCGGAGGACTACTCTGTTGTGATGAAACTTGATATAAGGTGCATGCACTACCAAGGCCTGAAGCTCAATGATTGTCAATGGATGACATCATCTAGATCCCCCGTAGCTTGAAACCAATGGGAAACTAGGGTCCATTGAGCTGATCTCATATGTAGACGTGCCATGGGCGTTACATGAACTGTGGAGGCCATGTGCCCCAGAAGTCTCAACATCTGCCAAGCTGTGACCTGCTGAGACGCTCGAACCATGGACACCAGGGACAGAAGGATGTCCGCCCTTGTCTCGGGAAGATAAGCTCGAGCTGTGAGTGTTCAACAGGGCTCCAATGAATTCCAATTTTTAGACTGGGGTGAGATGGGACTTGGAATAATTTATCATGAACCCTAGTAGCTCTAGCACCCGAATAGTCATTCGCATGGACTCCAGAGCACCCTCCTTCGAGGTGCTCTTCACCAGCTAATCGTCGCGATAAGGAAACACATGCACTCCCAGCCTGCATAGCGACGCTGTGACTACAGCTAGGAATTTGGTAAACACTCTGGGCGCAGACGCCAGGCCAAAAGGCAGTACACGGTACTGAAAGTGCTGTGTTCCCAGCCGAAATCAAAGATACTTTCTGTGAGCTGGAAGTATCGAGATGTGAGTGTAAACATCCTTTAAGTCCAGAGAGCATAGCCAATCGTTTTCCGGAATCATGGGAAGAAGGGTACCTAGGGAAACTATCTCGAACTTTTCTCGGAAAAGAAATTTATTCAGGGCCCTTAGGTCTAGGATGGGACGCATCCCCCCTGTTTTCTTTTGCACAAGGAAGTACCTGGAATAGAATCCCAGCCCTTCTTCCCCTGGTGGAACGGGTTCGACAGCTTGGGCATTCAGAAGGGTAAAGAGTTCCTCTGCAAGTACCTGTTTGTGCTGGGAACTGTAAGAATGAGCTCCTGGTGGACAATTTGGAGGTTTGGATTCCAGATTGAGGGTGTATCCTGACCGGACTATTTGAAGAACCCACCAGTCAGAGCTTATGAGAGGCCATCTTTGGTGAAAAAATATCAACCTCCTCCGGACCGGCAAGTCGTCCGGCACAGACAACTTTTACAGAGGCTATGCTGAACTGGAGCCAGTCAAAAGCCAGTCCCTTGCTTTTGCTGGGGAGCCGCAGTTGCCTTAGGCGCATGCTGTTGACAAGAACGAGCGTGCTGGGACTGAGCCTGGACAGGCTGCCAAGAAGCAGGAGTGTACCTACGCCTAACATAGGAATAGGGAGCACTCCTCTTCCCTCCAAAAAACCTCCTAGATGAGGAGGTAGTAGCAGAAGACGCCCCGCTGGAGAGAAAATTCATAGCATCATTGTGCTTCTTCAGCTGGTCAACCAGATCCTCTACTCTCACACCAAAAAGGTCACACACACCCCCCCCCCCCCCCCGGCAAGGAACATCCGCCATCCGCTGCTGGACCGAATTACCCCAGGTCAGAGACATGCACCCATGAGAGTCTGTGCATCACTATACCTTGGGCAGCGATCCTGGATGTTACATCAAAAGTGTCGAACGTACCTCTGGCCAGAAATTTTCGACACACCTTCTGCTGCCTGAGCACCTGGCGAAAAGGCTTGGCCTGCTCCGGAGGAAATGCATCAACCAAGCTGGACAGTTGCCTCACCGAGTTCCGCAAGTGGATGCTCGTGAAGAGCTGGTATGTCTGGATTTTGGCAACGAGCATGGCGGCCTGATACACTTTCCTCCCAAAGACCAAGGTTCTAGATTCTCTGCCTGGGGGCACCAAGGCATAGTCCCTAGTACTCTTGGCTCTTTTGAGAGCGGAGTCCACCACCATGGAATTGTGAGGTAGCTGAGACCTCATCAATCCAGGCTCCCCGTGGATCCGATACTGGGATTCAGTCTTTTTCGGGATCAAGGGATTAGACAGAGGAAACAACCAGTTTGGCATAAGGACGTCCTTCAGTACATTATGCAAAGGAGCCGTTGCAGCCTCTCTAGGTGGAGAAGAATAATCCAGGTCCTCTAGCATCTCAGCCCTGGGCTCATCCTCAACCTACATAGGGAAGGGAATAGCTGCAGCCATTTCCCAGACAAAGGAGGTAAAGGATAGACTCTCCAGTGGAGAAAGTCTCATTTCTGGTGGAGTAGAAGGTTCTGAAGAAATCCCATAGGACTCGTCAGAAGAAAAGTACCTGGGATCCTCCTCTTCCTCCCACGAACGCTCATCTTCAGTATTGGACAAGACATCTCTCAGAGCAGTCCGAAACTGAGCCTGTCTCGACGCCGAGGAACGATGTCCTCGATGGTGGTGCCGAGAAGTCGACGCCCGCCTGGACTCCGGTGAAGCTTCCTCCACCAACGTCGAAGGGGAGTAGACCTGGGTGGCAGATGGCACCGAGGTCGGGGACCACACCACAGGCAAAAGGCCAGATACCGCTGCAGCAAAAGGCGCAAGCACCCCCGACACCAAAGCAGACTGGCGCAGTAACCCTTCCAGAAGCTCTGGAAGCAGGGCCCTGATGCGCTCGTCGAGAGTTGCCGTCGGACAAGGCTGAGGGGTCGGTATAGGAGCCAATGGCAGAATCTGCCTCAGCTCGGGAGCAGGTACCGGGCTGCTAGACCGATGCACCGGCACCTCTTGAATAGAGGGAGAGTGATCCTCTCGGCGCCGATGCTTCTCGTGTGCCGAATCCCTCGACGCCTTGGAGCTCCCGGCATCGTGTGTCGAAGAACGATGACGGTGCTTCTTCGCCATCGCTCGACACCCGTCATTGAGACTCCTCGGTACCGATGAGGAAGACGTGGAATCCTCATGTCTTCTCGGGGCTGGGTCCGACGAAGGTTGGTCCCGGGGAGCCTGCATAAGAGGAGGCCTCGAGACAGGTGGAGACCTACTTGATGCCTCACTGCTCCCAACACGAGTTGGTCGTTCCGTAGCCATTACCTTCACTCCCAAAGTCGATGCGCACCTCCATGTCGATGCCGCCGACCTCGGTACCGATGTCGAAGGACGGGACCGACCCCCAAATAGCTTCTCTCGTTGGGCCTCTTGAGACACTTGAGTCCGTTTCTTCATGCGAAGACACAGACTACAAGCGGCTGGGCTATGGTCGGGCCCAAGGCACTGGATACACCAGACGTGGGTATCAGTACCCGAGATGGTCCGGTTGCACCGAGTACAACGTTTGAAGCCACTGGGTGTCTTTGATGACATGGAAGGAAAGACGGCTTCGGTGAAATCAAAAGACGCCATCGTGCCTGTTAAAAGAAAAAAGGGAACGAAAAGAAGGGAACAACCCGATCGCGCGGCCTAAGCTGGCCATAAAGAAAACTACGGGAAAAGTTAAAAAAAAACAAACAAAAACCAGTAAATTGTACGAAAAGAAAAAAGGCAAAAGGCGCAATACGAAAAAGACTCTTTCCCGGGCCTGAGAGGAGCAGGGTAAAAAGTCGACTGCACCTCAACGCAGAGAAAAAATAACTGAGCGGGAACAATGCTCATGCCTTGTATGACACAGGAAGTCGCTTAACTTTCTTGAGGCAACGGGGCTGTTTGCTCTTTCCAATGACGAGGGGTTCCAACTTCTTACTCCCATCCATTTTCCAGCAAATGAGGATTGTCAGTCGGTCCTTCGATGTTTTACCTCCAGTATTTTTGGCATGTTTGAATGCAAGTGTTCCATCAGGAATCGCTTGCCAGTAGAGATCATTTTCGTCAGCATTGAAAATGTCACGAGGTGCAAACTCATTCAAGATGGTAGGAAGAACTGAAACAACCCGATTTTCAGCACCAAAGTCATTAGCATCTTGTTTCTCACCATGCTGTTTCTTGAATTTTATGCTGTTCCTCTCCTTCCATCTTTCCAACCATCCAAGAGTGGCTTTGAATTCAGTCAGTCCAAGACTTTCTGCTACCTGGTTAGCTTTCTCCATAAGCAGTGGACCACTGACAGGAAACTGCTCCTGACTCGAGAAAACCATGAAGAAGACCATCGTCTACATCCTCAGCTTTTCCCGCACGTTTTCGTTTCCATTGTGGATTTGTATTGTTTTGCCAGTCTTCCAGAAGCTGGTCTTTCTGCTTCAAGACACGTGAAATTTGACTGGGATTGACACCATATTATTTAGCAATAGATGCTTGACTGTTTTTTAATTTTTTAAAGAACTTCTATTTGTTCAGCCAGTGTTAAAGTCTTACAGTTCCGCTGCGACGACGACCCCGGTGTACATCCTAACACCATTTTTTCGCTTATTCTGCCTGTGTGGCAGTTAAAGAGGCAGTAAATTTGAAATCTCGTTGGTTGTTATGTGCTAATTGGCTTCCATATTCCATGTGTGCGCTTATGCGGAGTCTTTCCTGCAGAGGAGAGGTCTTGAAGCATGCATATAGGCAAATCTTGCACTTATCAGTGGTGCGCTAAACTGAAGTTTGTCCCCATAGAAATTGATGGTGCCAAAAACAGGACCGACATACGGCATGCAGTTAAACAGAACATGCGCTTATCCGACGTGAACTGTACTTCTAAAACAAATAGGAGGAAATATTTTTTCATTCAAAAGAATAGTTTAGCACTGGAACTCGTTGTTGAAGAATGTGTACAAGCAGTTAGCTTATCTGGGTTTAAAAAAAGGTTTGGACAAGTTCCTGGAGAAAAAGTCCACAGTCTTATTGAGATGGACATGGTGGAAGCCACTGCTTTCCCTGGGATTGGTGGCATGGAATGGTGCTACTAATTAGGTTTCTGCCAGGTACTTTTGACCTGGATTGGCCACTGCTGGAAGCAGAATACTGGGCTAGATGCACCATTGGTCTGACCTAGTATGGCTATTCTTATGTAACAAAAGAGAGGGAACGAAGTACAAACTAAAGTCCAAATAAAAAAAAACAGCACCACGGGCCTTTAAAAATGGAACACAGTTCTTTAATGAATGAGCCTTGACAAAAAGACCCGACACGGGCCGTGTTTCGGTGAGTAGCACCTGCGTCAGGGGTCACAGTGATGACGTGGAAAACTTGGGGAATAACTCGAACATATTCCTCTACAATATATTATTCCTTACCCCAAGTCTCATATAGTAAAAGCTACAAAGCACCAAGGCACTTTCACTTTCTGTATCCAAATGCTAGTCACCGAAACACGGCCCGTGTCGGGTCTTTTTGTCAAGGCTCATTCATTAAAGAACTGTGTTCCATTTTTAAAGGCCCGTGGTGCTGTTTTTTTTTGTTTATTCTTACGTAACATCACCAGACCCTAATATAAGCTAGGGACACAGAGGGCTTCATGGAGCAGAGCAACATAGAGACCACTGCAGGGAAGAACCCACACTTCTCTAAGCAGCTCCCTTTAACGGCCAAACCGCAAGCCAGAAGTTATTCAGATACGCTATTTCTATGGGCCCTTGGCGAGCAAAGGCTGACCCCTGGGAAGTGGAAGAGGATCTTCCATCAGGAAAAGCAGGAGACCCGCATTCCACAGCCCGCGATGCCAGCCCAGAACCACTAGCAGGAACTAGATGAGATGACGTACAATCCTGTGCTAGAGAAGGCCTATCAGAATCAGAGGGACGATGTAAAAGGGCTGCTCTAAAGGCTACGGTTGATCCAGGGCATCTAGCCCTTGGGAGGGCAATTCCCTTTGCTGACATAAGCAGTGCTCTTCCCTTACATTAAGAACATAAGAATAGCCATACTGGATCAGACCATAAGTACATAAGTAATGCCATACTGGGAAAAGACCAAGGGTCCATCGAGCCCAGCATCCTGTCCACGACAGCGGCCAATCTAGGCCAAGGGCACCTGGCAAGCTTCCCAAACGTACAAACATTCTATACATGTTATTCCTGGAATTTTGGATTTTTCCAAGTCCGTTTAGTAGCGGTTTATGGACTTGTCCTTTAGGAAACCGTCCAACCCCAGTATCCTGCTTCCAACAGTGGCCAATACAAGTCACCTAATAGAAACCCAAATAGTATGAACATTCCATTGATTCTGGATGAGCTCCAGACTGAACACTATGATGTGATGCCCCAGCTTCCACTTGCTTGGATTCAGGAGGGAGCAACTAAAAAAGTCTGCCTGTACACTGTCCTTGCTCGCAACGTGAACTGCTGAAAGGTCTCTGAAGAACAGGCACACTGCTTCTAGAGCCACTGCCCAACTTGTGGAGTCACCCTGCTCGATTATATATGCCACAAACAAGGCATTGTCTGACGTTACTTTGACTGCTTTCCTCTCAAGAAGCGTTTGAAACTCCTGCAGAGTTCAGAAGACCACCTGAGATTCCAGGCGATTGATGGAACAGGATACCTCCTAGCTAGAACAGGTGCCCTGCACAACAGGTGCCCTGCACCACATAACCCAGGCAGATAGATCACCAATCGAGGAGTTGCACTTGTGATGACCAGGACCCCCTGTAAGGGATCCAGGGTGAACCCCTCTCACCAGGTGAGCTGGACTGCCCCACCAGGCTAGATTGGGTCTCGCCATGAACAGTAGAGGCAGACGGCAAGGCCAGTGCCCAATGGGACAACTGGACTAGCTGTAGAGGGCACAGAGAGCCCTTGCCCAAGGTATGGCCTCCAGCGTTGTGGCCATAGAGCCCAGGAGCTGCAAGAAGTCCCTAACAGTGGATTTTGGTAGATCGCACAACCGGAACAGGTCCACATGGAGCTTCTCAAACCACTCCGTTGAAAGAAAAAGCACCCCTCTGGCTGCGTTGAAGTGTATCCCAAAATGCCCTAGGGCTGAGAGGGCCAGAGAGCTCTTGGGCTGCACCGCCACCCAGCCCAGGGATTCCAGGAAAGAAATGACCTAAGAGGTGACCAGACTGGCCTCGAAGCCGAGGTATACCCAAAATAGCCAGTTGTCCAGGGAGGAAAGAACCTGCATATCCAGACATAGGCAGCGAGCAGCCACCACCACATCACCATAAAAATGTACAATGAAGAATAGCCAGGCCAAAGGTCAAGTCCTAAAATTGAAAGTGCAGTCTCAACACACAGGAGCACAGATATCTTTAGTGAGAGCTGTGATGAGGACAGGCCATAGTGAGGTCCAGGGAAATCAATAACTCCCCCAACCTCACCTCGGTGAGAATCGAGCGTAGTTGCTATTTGGAAATGGACTCAGACATTCACCCCCTTGAGGTCCAGAATGGGAAAACAAACTGCCCTTCTTAAGGACCACAAAATAGATATAGGGTACTAGAAAAGGCCACACTTTGCCGGTGGAACAGGTTCCATCACCCCTAGACTGCAGAGATGTGGAAGGGTAAGAGCGACAGCCTGGCACTTCAGAGCCGAACTGCAGAGGGAGGTCATGAAGGCACCTTGGACCAAATGATGCGAACCCCAGAGAGTACCCCCTTGACCACCTCCAGAGCCCACTGATTTTTTTTTGTTACATTTGTACCCTGCGCTTTCCCACTCATGGCAGGCTCAATGCGGCGGGCAATGGAGGGTTAAGTGACTTGCCCAGAGTCACAAGGAGCTGCCTGTGCCGGGAATCAAACTCAGTTCCTCAGTTCCCCAGGACCAAAGTCCACCAAACTAACCACTATCTGAAGAGATACGGATCCCCTCGTCACGGAAGACTGGATATCAACAAAGGGATTGGCATCCCTTCATTGGGCAGGCCAAGCGGTCATGGTCCCACCAGAGGGATCTGAGGGCCTAGCATTCTGGGGGCCTCAAGGATCCTGGCTTGAAGTATCTATTCTGACCTCCCATCCAGAACAAAGGGCATCGAGTGGATCGGAAGCGGCCTGTCCCCACACAGCGTCCTCCTGGAGGCCAAGGAGCACTGAGCCCACCTTCTGCCTCAGCTCAGAGAGGCTGCATCTCCCCCATATCCTACACCAACTTCTCCAGGTCCTCGCCAAACAGCAAACACCCCCTAAAGGGCAGCTAACTCAAAAGCTGCTTAACTGTTGCATCTGCAACCCAGGGGCGGAGCCACAACATAAAGCACCCTACCACGCTGAAGGCCAGACAGACTAGATCTTAAAGAACATCCACCAAAAGGCCGTTTCTGACTCCCGGTGAGTGACCTCTGGAGGACTCAGATAACCAAGGCAATCAACACAGCAAGGCCCTAGCCATATAACTGCCATAAATAGTGCAAAACTGCTCCACCTCTTCAGAGCGAAGGTGCATAGGTGATTCAGAACCTCAGCACCCCGAAGGGATCCCTCCAGGGGCTCGCACTCCGCCATCAGCAGATAAGGGCCTTGTGGAGGAGAAATGTCAGGGGCCATGCAAGCCCCTCCAGCAGCGGAAACCCCCTCAGCAGCATCCGACAGGGGTGGCTACACATGGCTAGGACCCCTGTGACCTCTTCAAAGTGATGAGACAGCGCCTTCTCTGAAAAGGGAAGATGACATGTGAACACTCTTCCTCCAGTACTTAAGGCAGGGGAACTGGGAACCTGAGAGGGTCTGAGTTCTCCTAGACCCTGAAATCAGCTCTCCACTGATTAGAACTGGGAAGAAACCACTACGATGGGAGGAGGGCCCACTGTACAACTGCAGGACCTGCTTAACTACCTGGGCTAAACCCCAAAGCCAAAAAGACCTAGGTGCCCCATCGGGAGCCACCCCTGCCGAACCACTCACTGATGTAAAAAACCCAGAACCACTCCACCGGAGAGAGGGGACACACTTTCCAACTGCACAGCCCCATTGAAATAAACTGGCAAATCTCTGAAGCCGAAAGAACTCAAGGGTAACCAATTTGGACCCCTCATTAGTTGGACCAAAGGTGGGTAAGAACGGGAAGACCCCTCCCTTCACCCAATGGTCCTCAGGCAAAAGTAGATCTTCAAGTGGGAATAGTTGGAGAAGCGTCCACTGTATTTAGATGAGTGATAAAATCTTGAGCATTATCTGGGGTAGGAAATGCTTCCCATTTCCCATATTTTTTAACAAGGTGGTGTAAGGTAGTGGTGAACTGGATTAGAAACTAGTTGACAGACAGACGCCATAGGGTGGTCAACAGAATTCACTCGTAGGAAGTAAAGGTGAGAGTGTCTCAGGTATCAATGCTGGGGCCGATTCTGTTCAATATATTTGTGAGTGACAAAAGGTAAGGTTTGCCTTTTTGCAGATGATACCAAGATTTGTAACAGAGTGGACACACCGGAGGGAGTGGAAAACATGAAAAGGGGTCTGCAAAAGTTAGAAGAATGGTCTAATGTCTGGCAATTAAAACTGAATGCAAAAAAGTGCAAAGTGATGCATTTCAGAAGTAGAAACCCAAAGAAGATGCATGTCTTAGGAGGTGAAAGGCTGATATGCACAGACATGGGAGAGGGACCTTAGGGGGCTGGTGTCTGTGGACCTTAAAGCGAAAAAACAGTATGACAAAACGGTGGCCGCAGTCAGAAGGATGCTAGGCTGCATCGAGAGGCGTACCAGCACAAGAAAGGAGGTGTTGATTAGAGAATGACATGGGGACAAAGTTTGTCCCCGCCCCCACAGGCCCCGTCTGTCCCCGCCCCATCCCCGCAGGACCTGGCCCTGTCCCCAGATGGGATCTGACCTCATCTGCAGAAGCCTCAAACAATTATGATTTTATATTTAAATTTTATTAAAGTATAAAAAGTAACAATATGCTGTGCAACTATCGAGTATAAATTAAAAATAGAAACTAATAACAGCGAGCAGCTATAAAAACCCTCCTCACCACTACCCTTCCAACCTCAACAATAGCTGATTTCTACTACTTCAAGGAATCCTAATCCACCCTGTTAAAATGTCCAGGGGTACAAAATACAACCTGTTCTGTATGCCCTACAATGGAGAAATATGCCCCATGAAGCACTGTTATGATTTTTTAATCCGTGGATGAATAAGAAGCCATCAACAATCTCAGGATTTAGTCTTGCTTTCCCGTCTTCCACTGTCCTTCCTGCAATAGAAGATGTGCTGGAAGCAGGAATGTACAGGATCCCCCATGTAAATTGTGATAGTTGTGGCCAGCGTGTTTGCTTGTTGTTCCCACAAAAATCAACATATCGTTGTCTGCATCACTCAAACATAAGTAACAGTCCAGTTCATTAACAGGCTTCAAAATAGAAAATAACACAGGGACAAAGTTTGTCAACGTCCCCGAGTCATTCTCTAGTGTTGATGTCCCTGTACAAGTCACTGGTGAGGCCCAACCTGGAGTATAGTGTTCAGTTTTGAAGGCCATATCTTGCTAAGGACATAAAAACACTAGAAGAGGAAGGTGACAAAAATGATATGGGGCCTGCGCCATAAGACATATGAGAAGAATGGAAGACCTGAATATGCATGATCTAGAGGAAAGAAGGGACAGGAGAGATATGATACAGACATTTAAGTACTTGACAGGTATTAATATAGAAATAAATCCATTCCAGCAAAGAGGAAATGGTAAAATTAGAGGACATGAACTGAGGTTGCGGGGTGGTAGACTTAAGAGTAATGTCAGGAAAGTCTTTCATGGAGAGGGTGGTCAATGCCTGGAATGCCCTCCTGAGGGAGGTGGTAGAAACAAAAACAGTGACGGAATTTGAAAAGACAAACAGAGGAACCCTATTTAGAAAATAGATGGTAGACAACAAATTTAAAAAAAAAGCAAAACACAAACAAATGGCTGCAGAGGGTGGATATGTAAGTGACACTTGGACGGCTACTTGAGCTGTGAAGAACTAAGGCCGGTTCCAGGCAGACATTGTAGATCTGTGTCTGTATACGGCAATCCAGTTTAGGATAGGCTGGAAAGGGCTTCAATGGCAACTTCAGTAGCTGGAACAGAGGACAGTGCTGGGCAGGCTTTTACGGTCTGGGTCCCGCAAACCCAAGACGGATTTGATAGACTGGAGTGAGCTTTCACAGCAACTCCAGTAGGTGGAACATAAGGACAGAGCCAGGTGGACTTCTACAGTCTATGTCCCAGAAACGTCAAAGGAAGACTTGTGACTATGTTTTCCACAAGTGTAGTACAAACTGGAGAAAACAATTGACGCTGTTCCAAGAGTGCTGCAGAGAAATCTTGAAAAATCCAGAAAGAACCACTTTCGAATGCAAGCGCCTCCTGCTTCTCTGCATAGTGAGCCAGCACTGCCTGCCAATGTTGATAATGGTGGAATTTCGCCACAACCTTATGGGGCCTACTAAATCCTCCTCGCGACATCCCATTATTATTAGCATTTGTATAGCGCTACCAGATGCACGCAGCGCTAACACCTGACATAGAGAGACAGTCCCTGCTCAAAAGAGCTTACAATCTAAATAATGTGATGTGCTCGGTCCAAGCAGATACAGCCTAGACCAGCCGTGGCGTTATTTCTTTATTCAGGCAGGTTAACAGTAAAAGTAGCATTTGCGTGTACAAAACAGATTCAGGAATTCACAGGGATCTAAGATTTTCTCTGCAAAACCTATTTTCAAGTTCTTCCAGTTTATCACAATGCTGACACACTTGAGTTTGAAGAGTAGAAATATCAGCACTCAAAGTTCTCAATTTGTCTTCCGCCACTTACATGTGGTTCTCCAAATCATCTGTTCTGCGAATAACTTCGGGCAGTAGCGATTCCGAATTAGGCTCCAATGCCTTAGCCACTGTTGCCATAATATCAGAAACAGTGGATGGTGCCGAGCGCTGCTTGTCCTTTTTGTTGTTTTTAAGAGGTCATCAGGTCCCCACTTTTATTCAAAAGTTTGTCCATAAAATAATACTGGAAGGATGAAAGTTATGGTATCAAATTCAATGGTATCTCTGGGAAAGCTGAAATCTGAGCAGGAGACCCCCAGAGGAGCAGGTAGAATCCACGTCTGCTCCTGCTCACTGCATCATTTGACTCCCTTTCTAAAAAAACAAAACAAAAAGACCCATTTCAGCCGGGGAGCGACATACCCAACCTAGGCATTTATGGCCAAGAGGGGTAGAGAGAAAGGGACCCATACCCCTCAGACAAGGCGCCGCAGGACGGAGCCAAAGCCTCACAGTGGCACGAAGTGCAACTGGGGGCTGCAGAGTCAAGCTCCTTGCTCAACTAGAAATGGACCTGAGTCGAGAAACTGGGAGCGACCGTTAGGCTCAAGCACGCTGTGCAGCAATGGCCAGCAGAGCAGGGAACTAGGCCAGCGACCAGGAACACCATCAGTATGACCTACCTCCTGCTGACGGCAGAGAAAAATACTGAATTGTTCCAGGGAGCATCTCAGCCTATATCTGCAATGTCAATGATAGAATTCAGTTTTTCTGTACCTCCATCTGTTGGCAGGAAGGGATAACACCCATTTGTGCAGAAAAGTGGAACTGACGATAAGAAAAACACAGCTTTGAGATCTAAGTTACAAGTTTATTATTTATATTTTCTACTCCGCCCAACTATCTGAGCAGCTTACAGGCTAATAAAAGGAGGAGTAGTTCAACAAATAAGGAAAGGGGAATAGAGGAAGGAACTACAAAATTCTGTATAGGATAGAAAGGAGGAACACACATGAGGAGGGAGGCTGTGTGGCAAAGGCTCACATCCAGTGAATACAAAAGACTAGAATAAATGGCAGGACTAATGAGAAGCATCGGGAAAAAAAAAAGTCATTAAGTTGGCCTTCAAACACTCAAGAGAGGAGTGTTAATCGCAGATACTGAGGTACCATGTTCCAGAGCCCTGGACAGAAATATTGATCAAGGGCTATCATGTTTAATTTCCCTAGATCATGACTAAGACCCTAACAAAGTAGAACAGATGCAGGTCAAGCCAGAGGTCTGCCACACAAAGTAGACGCAACCATGTAGATGACATCTCAAAAGAAAAATCGTTCACAGTATTCAAAGGACTGACAGCATCAAGAAACTTCAATGGTATAACAAGAAAATGAGCTATAGGGACAAATGTCATATGCCCACTTGGCAGAGTGTAGGAAACAAAACAGGAGCCAATAGACTACCGCACACGGGAAGGGCTATGCATACTCAGGAATATGCATGAAAGTTCTGAGCTCTGGCAGAGCAGTTCTTTCCAAGGACCACTGGATGTCACCCATTTGTGTGCCTGGTTTAATCCTGCCTGTTGATGGAAAAACATTTCTCCCCAATTGATTCCTGCTAGTATGTTAAAAACCAATCTTGTGCAAATAAATGTAGGTGAATATGGTAAAAACCCACAACTTGTTTGCTGACCTTCAATTCCATAATAAAATCATTATATTTATTCTTGGTTACTTTACTATTGTTCTATTAACAAAATAAGTTTTATATTAAACTGTACCTGCTGTACACTGCCTTGGGTGAATCTCTTCATAAAGGTGGTTAACAAATCCCAATAAATAAATAAAATAATTTAAAAAAAAATCATTCAGTTTTGCTGGAAACCATGACCCTATGTGGAAAGGTGTTAAAGGAAGTTCCACAAGTAAAAGGAGAAAACCCTCTCAAAATCCTTTACACTCTGCCTTAACTTTACACCCTTACGGATCTTGTTGTGCAATGCAGGTCATCTCAATATTCCACTTCCATGAATCTTTCTGCATTAAATCTATTCTGGTGTGCACTGACAAATATACAGCTCAACGATGAGCACAGAAGTAGGTAACTGTTTTACAATAGAAGATTATCATGTCATTACCAAAATCATTATCCTGGAGGATATTTATGTTTCCCACTTCTTCTCGCATTGTGATCTCCTCAACCCGGCTCTGGTTCAGGCTGAACTGCTGTGCCACATCAATGTCACTTAAAGGATTAAACAAAAAACAAAAAAAAAAAAGCACAATTTTTACAGCAAGAACTTCAAGAAATGTAAACATCCAACAGAATAAACAATGTTCTTTTACATTACTGTATATTTTATATATAAAGTTTTTGCCCCCTCCTGATTTCCCTTATTGCACGTGTTAAAATGAATGGTTTTCTAATCTATCGTGTTTGGAAAGGAAACCTGAGTAAACACAAAGTAAAATTATGTCTTAATTTTCTTTCCAATTAGTCGCAGCAGATGAATCCAGAAACCAGTGGATTGTGTCCTTCTACTAGCAGGTGGAGATAGAGAATACAGATTAGTACTGTGTCGAATAGGATGTAATGCTTCCTATCCAATCAGTATATCTTGGAGACATGAATGTTCACAGAAAATTTCATCGAAATCTGTGATGGTCGAGCATGGCACTTCTCTGAAATCAGACCACATGACATGGAATGACCCTATTATTTTATGGTAATGAGTCATGATATTTAATCAAGAATGTTCTCCTGTTAAATTATGGTTTTGTACGTAGCATATAATAAAACCACTGCATGTACCTGAACCCAGTATTTGAAATTTCATATTTATTAGGTATATCATTAAATCTGACTGGTTTGTGGCCCTCAAGGACTAGGAGTTTATAAACAATGTGCTAAATCAGATGTCAAATACTTTCCCTGCAAATAACAATCCCTGTTAAAACTGGATTATTGGACTGGCAAAAAAACAGGTTTCCAATAAATCATCTTTGCTTACTCTAGATCAGGCAACGGTTGATCAAAATCGTGAAATTCTTCAGGAAGTGTGATGGCATTGTAAGCAGCTTCTCTGTTTTCCTCAGGCAGATCAACAACACCTTGAAATGAGATCATAAACCATCAACATCTTCCACATATCACAGACAGTCAACATCTTTCACATATCCTCACTTTGAATAAGAACTTATTTTTTACCTGATAATTATTACTTCCTTTTCCTGGGTCCAACTAGATTAGTCCAAACTAGTGGGTTGTGCCTGCACCCTTTCCCAGCAGACTGAGGCAGAACATGCTGATGCTGAAGTTCAGTTTCACCACCATCACTAGTAAGGACTGGTGCAGCCCTAATTCTCTTCAGTATGCTTTTGCCCAAGCCAAATTTAAGTGACTTGTGATTAACAAAACACTCGAGAATAAGTACAGAAAATATATGTACTTAAGGACATTGAATCCCATACCAACAGAGTCATTCTCCCATCAATTCTGGTTTTACTTTTACATTTTCCTAATCTTTATGCTCCCCCTGTCCCAAGTTCTGCAACAGCTCCCAAATATCAAGCAAGAACTCCAAATCATCCTACTTTGACCACTGCAAGCCACCCTTGGCACAGTTGAGAGGGACCTAGATTGGTCTACAAGAACTCAAGGAAAAGGACATTATCAGGAAAGAATTGATTTCTCCCTATTTTCTTCCAACTAAAAAGGTCCAGACTAGAGGGAGATAAAAGCTTTACTGTCCTGGGTAGAAAGACATTCTCCCAGTGACTCTTTGCCCCAAAAGTGTTGTCTTGTTTTGCTTGCACATCAAGCCTGCTGTGCTTCACAAAGGAATAAAGTGACGACCACGCTGCATCCTTTTACATCTCTACCAGCATCATCACCTGGGCCTCTGTCCACCAAGTCACCTGAAATTTTATCAAATCAGCCCACAAAGCTTGCAGTAATGGCTTCTTCTTCAAGACATAAGCATATCTTAATACTTCCTTAATCCACCCAGCCATAGAGGATTTAGACACTGGCTGCTCTTTTCTTGGACTGCTGTGTCAACAGTTCAACTTCTGGAAGGGATATCACCTTCAAGTACCTGATAAGAATTCTATAGATATCCAGCTTATACAATATTGGGGAATACCCTTTATCTTTCCTGGAAGGGATGGGAAGACAGACCTTCTGGTTTACATGAAAAGATAATACAACCTTTGGCTAAACAGGAGGGCACCATTCGTAAATAAACTGTATCCTCCCAAAAAAAAAAAACAAAAAAAAACAGGAAATGAATCTCCACAAGAGAAGGCCCACAGCTCCAAGGCTCGTCTCACCAAGCAGACTGTCACCAATAATAATGTCTACAGTGACAGATCCATCAGCAACACTTTAACAGCTCCAATGGCAACCCTATCAGCACACTGAGCACCAGGCCTGAATCCTAAGGCACTACCTGTCTCAAAGACAGACACAGCTATTAGACCCTTTTGGGGAACAGCCTATATCCAGATGCACCACTAAGGCAAAGCCCTGGAATGTCCCATGGTAACACACCAAGGTGGCCATTTGTACATTTAAGGAACTGAGTGACAACCTGTATTCTAACTGTTCCTGAAGAAATACCAGGAAACTGGGTACCTCCAAGTTTGCCCTCAGGCATCACACAGTAAACATCCTACATATTCTAATATAAGACAATGAAGTAGATGCTCATCTCAACTTTAAAAGTAGCCTTGCCACATTACCTTGCACCTTTTAAGGGCCAGGCCATAACAGAAAGGCTCTAGATCCTCCATAAAGGGGATTGGAAGGATTGGGGATAGGATTTGACATACCGCCTTTCTGTGGTTACAATCAAAGTGGTTTACATATTATATACAGATACTTATTTTGTACCTGGGGCAATGGAGGGTTAAGTGACATGCCCAGTGTCACAAGGAGCTGCAGCTGGAATCAAACCCAGGTACTCAGGTTGCTGGATGGGCACTTGTTTCAATAAGCAGTTTCTCCTGGGAAACCACACTATCAGGTTCTGGATGTTGGAGTATCATGGATGATGGGGCCCATCTGGAACCACCAGAAAGGATGCCTTGGAAACCTGTGACTATCAGTGATGGGAGGAAGCAGCTCTTCTGCTGATCAGTTTTGTTTTAACACATATATGCCTAAAAGTTGATGGTAGACCCACTAGAATTCCACTGGGTCACCAAGAGAATGAAGACGGGGCCGCCCACTGAATCACCAAAAAAATGAAAGGCCCAGTCCACTAGTCCCTATTCCTCACGATACAGAGGACCTGATTGAGCAAGTCTGCTCATATGTTCTGGATGCTGGTGATGTGGGCCACCAAGATGGAGAGCAGGTTCTGCTCCGCCCACTTGCATATGATAGAGATCTCAGCCACACCTGAACAATTAGAATCTCCACGCTTGTTCTTCACCACTTATGTTTTCAGTTTTTTTGGAATGCAAAAAAGCACTAGGACACACTGTCCAGGCTTTCAACCTGCTGATGGGCCAGGCTGCTTCCTGCTGGGTCCGTCCATCTTGTGCCACCTGCTCCTAACAGTGGGTCCTTCAACCAAGGAGTTTGACATCTGTCAGACTGTCCACAGAGGAAGGTTCAGGAGCATCCCTCTGAATAGATCCTGAGAACACTACCCACCCAACACCTGGCAATCCTGAAACTGAACATATATGCCCAGGATGCAGCATTGCAGAAAAATTGCTGATGGGCTTCTCAAATGGAATAGGCAGTATACCTCTACCAGATCTAGAGAACAAAGAAATTCCTCTAGTCTGACTACCACTATCTGAGTTTCCATACAGAATCTCAGGACCTGCATAACCACACTGACATCCATGAGATCGCGAGTGGGCTAAAAAGGTCCCCCTTTTCTGGAGCAACACAAAGTAAATAGAATACTGCCCTCAACCCTGTTCCATCAGAGGGAGTGACGCCACTGTTCTGAGGCTGTGCTGCCTGGCCAGGGACGCAGCCACAGCCTGCTTCTTGGTCATGGACTATAAAGACATCTGAATGCGGTTCTGCAATTCCAACGAGAATGCTATCCATTTGATAACACATGTATATTTAATAAGATGCTTGCCATTTTTAGGGCACAGGCTGTAGAAGTTTGTCCAGCACTAGCTGTTTTCAACTACTGGAATTGTAATTGAAGCGCACTCCAGCCCAACCAGATCTATCCAGCCATAATCAGCAAACTTGACTGTAGAGAGCCTTATGTATTTGCTGCTTAAGCATGGCTGTTTTGATTCCACTCTTTCCACACAGACATCCTTTGTGCTTATCCCAAGCATTCTTGAATTCTATTACCGTTTTCATCTCCACCACCTACTGCAGGAGGGCGTTCAAGGCATCCACCACACTCTCCATGAAAAATTACTTCCTGACATTACTCTTAAATCAAGCCCTCTGAAACCTCATTTGATGTCCTCTAGTTCTAAAGCTTACCATTCTATGGAAAAGGTTTGTTTGCATATTAATATCTTTCAAATATTTAAATGGTTTGTATCATATCATCACTAGCCCTCCTTTCCTCTAGAGCAGGGGTGGGCAACCATGGTCCTCAAGGGTCACAGCTCATTTGGGTTTTCAAGATTTCCACAATGAACATGCATGAGATCTATCTGCATACAATGAAAGCGATACACGCAAATCAATTTCATGCATTGTGGAAATCTTGAAAACCTGACTAGGTTGTTGTCCTTGAGGACTGCTGTTGCCCACCTCTGCTCTAGGATATACATATTCAGGCCATCAAGTATCTTCTTGTAGGTCTTTTGGCACAACTCCATATTATTGTTGCTGCTTTTCTCTGAATCAAATCAAAGTCTTTATGTCCTTGGCAAGATACAGCCTCCAAAACTGAACAAAATATTCCAAGTGGGGCCTCACTAATGACTTGTACAGGGCATCAACATTGGTTATATCTCTCCATGAAGTCTAGCATCCTTCTGGCTACAGCCACCACCTGTCACATTGTTTTGCTGTCTTGAATTCTTCAGCCACTATTACCCCAAGGTCTCTCTCTTGAGCTACGCTCAGTCTCGGACTCGATTCCAATCTCGTACATCTCCTCTGGATTTCTGCAACCGAACTGCATCATTCTGCATTTCTTCACATTACATTTTAAATAGCAAACATTAGACCATTCTTCTAATTGTTATAGATCTCATCTCATGCTTTCTACTCCCTCTGGGGTGTCCACTCTGTTGGTAATCTGTGTCATCCACACACAAAAAAAGAAGCAAACCTCGCCCTCTATTCCTTCAGCAATGTCATTCACTAAGGGGGTCATGATCAAAAGCAAACTCCGGCGCTAAAGGCTGTTAACGCCATACTAGCGCCAGAGTTTGCAGCCGACCCATGATCAGAGCCCTCGAGCGCCTGAAACAGCGCACTCGAGGGCTCTCAGCACAAGTAGCATGCAAATGCATGCTAAACAGGGCTTCTAGTGCAATTAGCTTGCAAATGCATGCTAATTGGCGCTTAACGTATTCATCCCCAATGATCAGCGACCAGCGCGCCAAAGATTGGGTCGCTGGCCGCAGCAAAATCAACGCCAGCTCCGAGCTGGCGTTAGATTTTGCGGATCATTGGGGAGGAATGGTGAGCTCATTTTTCAGTTCTATCAGTACTCTGGGATGAATACCATCCGGTCCAGGAGATTTGCTACTCTTCAGTTTGTAGAACTGCTCATTACATCTTCCAGGTTTACAGAGAATTCATTAAGCTTCTCCGACTTGTCAGCTTCAAATACTATTTCCGGCACCAGTATCCCACTCAAATCTTCCTCGGTGAAGACCAAAGCAAAGAATTCATTTAATCTCTCCGCTACGGCTTTGTCTTCCCTGATTGCCCCTTTCACTCCTCGGTCATCTAGCGGTCCAACTGATTCTTTTCCCGGCTTCCTGTTTTTAAGATACCTAAACATTTTTTTTACTATGTGGTTTGGCCTTCAACGCAATCTTTTTTTCGAAGTCCCTCTTAGCCTTCCTTATCAGCGCTTTGCATTTGACTTGACATTCCTTATGCTGTTTCATATTTTCAGTCGGTTCCTTCTTCCATTTTCTGAAGGATTTTCTTTTAGCTCTAATAGCTTCCTTCACTTCACTTTTTAACCACGCCAGCTGTCGTTTGGTCTTCCGTCCTCCTTTTTTAATATGCGGAATATATTTGGCCTGGACTTCCGGGATGGTGTTTTTGAACAGCATCCTTACCTGATGTAAAGTTTTGACCCTCGCAGCCACTCCTCTAAGATTTTTTTTTTCACCATTCTTCTCATTTTATCATAGTCTCCTTTTTTAAAGTTAAACGCTAACGTATTTGATTTCCTATGTATACTTCAAAGCAAATATCAAATTTGATCATATTATGATCACTGTTATCAAGCAGCCCCAGCACCATTACCTCCCGCACCAGATCATGCGCATCACTAAGGACTAGGTCTAGAATTTTTCCTTCTCTCGTCGACTCCTGTACCAGCTGCTCCATAAAGCAGTCCTTGATTGTGTCAAGGAATTTTACCTCCCTAGCGGAGCTGTTACATTTACCCAGTAATACCGGGTTAATTGAAATCACCCATTATTATTGTGTTGCCCAGTTTGTTTGCGTCCCTAATTTCCTTTAACATTTCTGCATCCGTCTGCTCATCCTGGCCAGGCGGACGGTAGTACACTCCTATCACTATCCTTCTCCCCTTCACACATGGAATTTCAATCCACAGTGATTCCAAGAAGTGTTTTGTTTCCTGCAGAATTTTCAATCTATTTGATTCAAGGCTCTCATTAATATACAATGCTACCCCTCCACCAATTCGATCCACCCTATCACTACGTTATAATTTGAACCCCGGTATGACAGTGTCCCACTGGTTATCCTCCTTCCACCAGGTCTCAGAGATGCCTATTATATCTAATTTTTCATTTAGTGCAATATATTCTAACTCTCCCATCTTATTTCTTAGGCTCCTGGCATTCGCATATAGACATTTCAAACTATGCTTGTTGTTCCTATTTAACATCATGCTTAGTACTTGACAGTATTAATTTGCAATCTTTTGTCTGATGTTTATTTTTATTTAAGACCACAGAGGTGACCCAACAGCATTAGAAAGTAACCATAAAGCGAATGCTACATACCTGTAGAAGGTATTCTCCGAGGACAGCAGGCTGATTGTTCTCACTGATGGGTGACGTCCACGGCAGCCCCTCCAATCGGAAACTTCACTAGCAAAGTCCTTTGCTAGCCCTCGCGCGCCCGCGCGCACCGCGCATGCGCGGCCGTCTTCCCGCCCGAAACCGGCTCGAGCCGGCCAGTCCAGTATGTAGCAAGACAATACACTTCAAGGGAAGACACAACTCCAAAGGGGAGGCGGGCGGGTTTGTGAGAACAATCAGCCTGCTGTCCTCGGAGAATACCTTCTACAGGTATGTAGCATTCGCTTTCTCCGAGGACAAGCAGGCTGCTTGTTCTCACTGATGGGGTATCCCTAGCCCCCAGGCTCACTCAAAACAACAACATTGGTCAATTGGGCCTCGCAACGGCGAGGACATAACTGAGATTGACCTAAAAAATTTACCAACTAACTGAGAGTGTAGCCTGGAACAGAACAAACAGGGCCCTCGGGGGGTGGAGTTGGATCCTAAAGCCCAAACAGGTTCTGAAGAACTGACTGCCCGAACCGACTGTGACGTCGGGTATCCTGCTGCAGGCAGTAATGAGATGTGAATGTGTGGACAGATGACCACGTCGCAGCTTTGCAAATTTCCTCCATGGTGGCTGACTTCAAGTGGGCTACCGACGCTGCCATGGCTCTAACATTATGAGCCGTGACATGACCCTCAAGAGCCAGCCCAGCCTGGGCGTAAGTGAAGGAAATGCAATCTGCTAGCCAATTGGATATGGTGCGTTTCCCTACAGCCACTCCCCTCTTGTTGGGATCAAAAGAAACAAACAATTGGGCGGACTGTCTGTGGGGCTGTGTCCGCTCCAGATAGAAGGCCAATGCTCTCTTGCAGTCCAATGTGTGCAGCTGACGTTCAGCAGGGCAGGAATGAGGACGGGGAAAGAATGTTGGCAAGACAATTGACTGGTTCAGATGGAACTCCGACACAACCTTTGGCAGAAACTTAGGGTGAGTGCGGAGGACTACTCTGTTGTGATGAAATTTGGTGTAAGGGGCCTGGGCTACCAGGGCCTGAAGCTCACTGACTCTACGAGCCGAGGTAACTGCCACCAAGAAAATGACCTTCCAGGTCAAGTACTTCGGATGGCAGGAATTCAGTGGCTCGAAAGGAGGTTTCATCAGCTGGGTGAGAACGACATTGAGATCCCATGACACTGTAGGAGGCTTGACAGGGGGCTTTGACAAAAGCAAACCTCTCATGAAGCGAACAACTAAAGGCTGTCCTGAGATCGGCTTACCTTCCACTTGGTAATGGTATGCACTGATTGCACTAAGGTGAACCCTTACGGAGTTGGTCTTCAGACCAGACTCAGACAAGTGGAGAAGGTATTCAAGCAGGGTCTGTGTAGGACAAGAGCGAGGGTCTAGGGCCTTGCTGTCACACCAGACGGCAAACCTCCTCCAATGAAAGAAGTAACTTCTCTTAGTGGAGTCTTTCCTGGAAGCAAGCAAGATGCGGGAGACACCCTCTGGCAGACCCAAAGAGGCAAAGTCTACGCCCTCAACATCCAGGCCGTGAGAGCCAGGGACCGGAGGTTGGGATGCAGCAGAGCCCCTTCGTCCTGCGTGATGAGGGTCGGAAAACACTCCAATCTCCACGGTTCTTCGGAGGATAACTCCAGAAGAAGAGGGAACCAGATCTGACGCGGCCAAAAGGGAGCAATCAGAATCATGGTGCCTCGGTCTTGCTTGAGTTTCAACAAAGTCTTCCCCACCAGAGGAATGGGAGGATAAGCATACAGCAGACCTTCCCCCCAATCCAGGAGGAAGGCATCCGACGCCAGTCTGCCGTGGGCCTGAAGCCTGGAACAGAACTGAGGGACCTTGTGGTTCACTTGAGATGCGAAGAGATCCACCAGGGGGGTGCCCCACGCCTGGAAGATCTGTCGCACCACACGGGAATTGAGCGACCACTCGTGAGGTTGCATAATCCTGCTCAACCTGTCGGCCAGACTGTTGTTTACGCCTGCCAGATATGTGGCTAGGAGCACCATGCCTTGACGGCGAGCCCAGAGCCACATGCTGACGGCTTCCTGACACAGGGGGCGAGATCCGGTGCCCCCCTGCTTGTTGACATAGTACATGGCAACCTGATTGTCTGTCTGAATTTGGATAATTTGGTGGGACAGCCGATCTCTGAAAGCCTTCAGAGCGTTCCAGATCGCTCGCAACTCCAGAAGATTGATCTGTAGATCGCTTTCTTGGAGGGACCACCTTCCTTGGGTGTGAAGCCCATCGACATGAGCTCCCCATCCCAGGAGAGACGCATCCGTGGTCAGCACTTTTTGAGGCTGAGGAATTTGGAAGGGACGTCCCAGAGTCAAATTGGAGCAAATCGTCCACCAATACAGGGATTCGAGAAAACTCGTGGACAGGTGGATCACGTCCTCTAGACCCCCGGCGGTCTGATACCACTGGGAGGCTAGGGTCCATTGAGCAGATCTCATGTGAAGGCGGGCCATGGGAGTCACATGAACTGTGGAAGCCATGTGGCCCAGCAATCTCAACATCTGCCGAGCTGTGATCTGCTGGGACGCTCGCACCCGCGAGACGAGGGACAACAAGTTGTTGGCCCTCGCCTCTGGGAGATAGGCGCGAGCCGTCCGAGAATCCAGCAGGGCTCCGATGAATTCGAGTTTCTGCACTGGGAGAAGATGGGACTTTGGGTAATTTATCACAAACCCCAGTAGCTCCAGGAGGCGAATAGTCATCTGCATGGACTGCAGGGCTCCTGCCTCGGATGTGTTCTTCACCAGCCAATCGTCGAGATATGGGAACACGTGCACCCCCAGCCTGCGAAGCGCCGCTGCTACCACAGCTAGGCACTTTGTGAACACCCTGGGCGCAGAGGCGAGCCCAAAGGGTAGCACACAGTACTGGAAGTGGCGTGCGCCCAGCTGAAATCGCAGATACTGTCTGTGAGCTGGCAGTATCGGGATGTGTGTGTAGGCATCCTTCAAGTCCAGAGAGCATAGCCAATCGTTTTGCTGAATCATGGGGAGAAGGGTGCCCAGGGAAAGCATCCTGAACTTTTCTTTTACGAGATATTTGTTCAGGGCCCTTAGGTCTAGGATGGGACGCATCCCCCCTGTTTTCTTTTCCACAAGGAAGTACCTGGAATAGAACCCCAGCCCTTCTTGCCCGGATGGCACGGGCTCGACCGCATTGGCGCTGAGAAGGGCGGAGAGTTCCTCTGCAAGTACCTGCTTGTGCTGGAAGCTGTAGGACTGAGCTCCCGGTGGACAATTTGGAGGTTGAGAGGCCAAATTGAGGGTGTATCCTTGCCGGACTATTTGGAGAACCCACTGATCGGAGGTTATAAGAGGCCACCTTTGGTGAAAAGCTTTCAACCTCCCTCCGACAGGCAGGTCGCCCGGCACTGACACTTGGATGTCGGCTATGCTCTGCTGGAGCCAGTCAAAAGCTCGCCCCTTGCTTTTGCTGGGGAGCCGCGGGGCCTTGCTGATTCGCACGCTGCTGACGAGAGCGAGCGCGCTGGGGCTTAGCCTGGGCCGCAGGCTGTCGGGAAGGAGGATTGTACCTACGCTTGCCAGAAGTATAGGGAACAGTCTTCCTTCCCCCGAAAAATCGTCTACCTGTAGAGGTAGAAGCTGAAGGCTGCCGGCGGGCGAACTTGTCGAATGCGGTGTCCCGCTGGTGGAGAGACTCTACCACCTGCTCGACTTTTTCGCCAAAAATGTTATCCGCACGGCAAGGCAAGTCCGTAATCCGCTGCTGGATTCTATTCTCCAGGTCGGCGGCACGCAGCCATGAGAGCCTGCGCATCACCACACCTTGAGCAGCGGCCCTGGACGCAACATCAAAAGTGTCATAAACTCCTCTGGCCAGGAATTTTCTGCACGCCTTCAGCTGCCTGACCACCTCCTGAAAAGGCTTGGCTTGCTCAGGGGGAAGAGCATCAACCAAGCCCGCCAACTGCCGCACATTATTCCGCATGTGTATGCTCGTGTAGAGCTGGTAAGACTGGATCTTGGACACGAGCATAGAGGAATGGTAGGCCTTCCTCCCAAAGGAGTCTAAGGTTCTAGCGTCCTTGCCCGGGGGCGCCGAAGCATGTTCCCTAGAACTCTTAGCCTTCTTTAGGGCCAAATCCACAACTCCAGAGTCATGAGGCAACTGAGTGCGCATCAGCTCTGGGTCCCCATGGATCCGGTACTGGGACTCGATCTTCTTGGGAATGTGGGGATTAGTTAATGGTTTGGTCCAGTTCGCAAGCAATGTCTTCTTCAGGACATGGTGCAAGGGAACAGTGGACGCTTCCTTAGGTGGAGAAGGATAGTCCAGGAGCTCAAACATTTCAGCCCTGGGCTCGTCCTCCACAACCACCGGGAAGGGGATGGCCGTAGACATCTCCCGGACAAAGGAGGCAAAAGACAGACTCTCGGGAGGAGAAAGCTGTCTCTCAGGAGAGGGAGTGGGATCAGACGGAAGACCCCCAGACTCCTCGTCAGAGAAATATCTGGGATCTTCCTCTTCCTCCCACGAGGCCTCACCCTCGGTGTCAGACACAAGTTCACGGACCTGTGTCTGCAACCTCGCCCTGCTCGACTCCGTGGAACCCCGTCCACGATGGGGGCGTCGAGAGGTAGACTCCCTCGCCCGCATCGGCGAAGCTCCCTCCGCCGACGTAGTCGGGGAGCCTTCCTGGGAGGTGGCCGCGGTCGGTACCGCACGCGGTACCGACGTCGGGGACCTCAACCTGGGCGATGGGCCAGCCGGCGCCACGCTCGACGGTACCGGTGGCGCAAGCACCGCCGGTACCGGAGGGGTAGGGCGCAACAGCTCTCCCAGAATCTCTGGGAGAACGGCCCGGAGGCTCTCGTTTAGAGCGGCTGCAGAGAAAGGCTGAGAGGTCGATGCAGGCGTCGACGTCAGTACCTGTTCCGGGCGTGGAGGCTGTTCCGGGCTGTCCAGAGCGGAGCGCATCGACACCTCCTGAACAGAGGGTGAGCGGTCCTCTCGGTGCCGATGCCTGCTGGGTGCCGAATCCCTCGGCGACCCAGAGCTCTCGGTGCCGACACGGGGAGGAGACCGGTGTCGATGCTTCTTCGATTTCTTCCGAAGCATGTCACCGGAGCTCCCCGGCACCGACGAGGAGGACGTCGAATCCACTCGTCGCTTCCTCGGGGCCGAGACTGAAGAAGGTCGATCTCGGGGGGGCTGTACCGCAGGAGCCCTCAGGGTAGGCGGAGACCCACCCGAGGGCTCACCGCCACCAGCAGGGGAATGGACAGCCCTCACCTGCACTCCACCCGATGCACCACCGTCCGACGACATCAGCAGACGAGGTCCTGGTACCACCGACGTCGATGCAGCTATCCGATGTCTCGGCGCCGATGCAGAGGCCCGATGCCTCGATGCACTCGATGCAGGGGCGGCCGAGGAAGATGGTCTGGACGCTGACGACGTCGATGCACTCGAAGATCCCGGTGCCGATGCCGACGAAGAGCCCGAGAACAACACGTTCCACTGGGCTAGTCTCGCTACCTGAGTCCGCCTTTGAAGCAGGGAACACAGACTGCAGTTCTGAGGGCGGTGCTCGGCCCCCAGACACTGAAGACACGACGAGTGTCGATCAGTGAGCGAGATAACCCGGGCGCACTGGGTGCACTTCTTGAAGCCGCTGGAAGGCTTCGATGTCATGGGCGGAAAAATCACGCCGGCGAAATCAAAAGCCGAAATGGCGAAATTTGAAGCACCAAATTTAGAGGGAGAAAAAATCTCGACCGAGGCCGAAAAGAGGCCTACCCCGACGACGAAAGAAAACTTACCGGGGCAAAAAAGCTGGAAGTACGGGGAGGATTTACACGAAACCCGGCGGGGGGTTTCCGGAGCACTTCCCGACTAGGACAAAGCTTTCCCGAAGGAAAAAAACACGTTCAAACAAATTGGACGCGCGAGGTCGACTTTCCGGGGCTCGACACGGCGAAAACACGACCGTACCGAGTGCGGACAAAAGAAGACTGGCCGGCTCGAGCCGGTTTCGGGCGGGAAGACGGCCGCGCATGCGCGGTGCGCGCGGGCGCGCGAGGGCTAGCAAAGGACTTTGCTAGTGAAGTTTCCGATTGGAGGGGCTGCCGTGGACGTCACCCATCAGTGAGAACAAGCAGCCTGCTTGTCCTCGGAGAACATCGTTTTATATATGGTGACAGGGTTCATACCCATCTCTTCATTGGTCAAAAATAGATTATATTAAGCAAAAATAAATAAATAAATAAATAAATATATATATATATACTAGTAAAAAAGGCCCGTTTCTGTTAGAAATGAAACAGGCGCTAGCAAGGTTTTCCTTGGAGTGTATGTTTCAGAAAGAGCGTGTGTGAGAGATGGAGCGTATGTGTCAGAGAGAGAATGTAAGAGAGAGAAAGACAGAGTGTATGTGTTTGTGCGAGAGAGAGTGTGTGAGAGACAGCGTTTGTGTTTCTGTGTGACACTGTGTGAGAGAGATGGACAAAGACAGTGAGTGTGTGAGTGAGAGTGTATGTGGCAGACAGAGAATGAGTGACTGCGTGTGTGGTGTGAGGAACCCCCTCACCCCTGCCCCCTTGCAGCCAGGCATGTGCAGCGACCCTCCTCTACCTGTGTTCCCCCTGCACCCACCCATGTCCAGCATCCCCCTGCAGCCACCCATGCCCATCAACCCTCCTCTCCCCCTGCTGCGTCCTTCCTGTCTCCCCTGCTCCCCCTGCAGCCACCCATGTGGTCTCAGGCCCCCCCCCCCCCCAGCATCCCTCCTGTCCCCCTGCAGGCACGCATGTGCAGCATCCCTCCTCTCTCCCCTATCCCCCCTGCAGCAAGCCATGTCCAGCGACCCTTCTGTCCCCCTGCCCCCCCCTGCAGCTACCCATGTCCAGCGACCCTCCTCTCCTGTGCAGCCACCCATCTCTGAGGACACTCCTCTCCTTTTTCCCTGTTCCTCCCCTGTGGCCAGCCATGTCCATCGACCCACCTGTCCCCCCTGATGACCACCAACCCTTCTGTCCCACTGCCCGCCCTGCAGTGTCCGCCTTTATCCCCTGTCCCCCTTGCAGGCACCCATGTGGTGTGTGGAGCCCCATCCCTATCTCCCTGTTCCCTGCCCCCCCCCCCCCCCCCGCAGCCACCCATGTGCAGCGACCCTCCCCTCCCCTCCCCCTGCTTCCTTCCAGCCACCCATGTCCAGCGAGACCCCCCTTCCCCCCCCAGCTGGCGCAGCACCCAAAGAAAGCCCCTTGCCCCCCCTCCTTCGCGCATCACCCGACCCCCCCCACCGTAGCACATCACCAAGCCCCTCCCCCTCATCAACCCCCTTGCCACCCACAACCGCTAATACAAACTGTGTCCGGCAGCTGCTGCTTCTGCTATTCAGCAGCAGCAGCCCGTACATAAAAAAAACCAAAAAAAAAAATCCTTCTAAAACGCACCTCCGTTGAGAAGCATCTCACATTGGCTGAACTTGGTTATGGATTACATTGTACAGAGTTGTGCGAGACATTCGAATATCATTAGGAATATAACAATGGGACATCAACATAGAAACATTGGAAGGAGACAATGGGAAACTAAAAGGGCAGTGTTAGACACAAATACATATGGTGTACATAGTTCCGTGAATAAAGTGAATGATACATACCTGTAGCAGGTGGTCTCCGAGGACAGCAGGCTGATTGTTCTCACGACTGGGTTGACGTCCACTGCAGCCCCCACCAACCGGAACAAAACTTTGCGGGCGGTCCCGCACGCAGGGCACGCCCACCGCGCATGCGCGGCCGTCTTCCCGACCGTGCGTGACCGTTCCTGCTCAGTTGAATGACAAGCAAAAATGATCAAAACGCAACTCCAAAGGGGAGGAGGGAGGGTAGGTGAGAACAATCAGCCTGCTGTCCTCGGAGAACACCTGCTACAGGTATGTATCATTCACTTTCTCCGAGGACAAGCAGGCTGCTTGTTCTCACGACTGGGGTATCCCTAGCTCTCAGGCTCACTCAAAACAAGAACCCAGGTCAATTTAACCTCGCAACGGCGAGGGTATAACAGAAATTGACCTACAAAGAACAACTAACTGAGAGTGCAGCCTGACCAGAATAAATTCGTGTCCTGGAGGGTGGAGTTTGATTTAAACCCCAAACAGATTCTGCAGTACCGACTGCCCGAACCGACTGTCGCGTCGGGTATCCTGCTGGAGGCAGTAATGTGATGTGAATGTGTGGACTGATGACCACGTCGCAGCCTTGCAAATCTCTTCAATAGTGGCTGACTTCAAGTGAGCCACCGACGCTGCCATGGCTCTGACACTATGAGCCGTGACATGACCCTCAAGAGTCAGCCCAGCCTGGGCGTAAGTGAAGGAAATGCAATCTGCTAGCCAATTGGAGATGGTGCGTTTCCCGACAGCAACCCCTTTCCTATTGGGGTCGAAGGAAATAAACAATTGGGCGGACTGTCTGTGGGGCTGTGTCCGCTCCAAGTAGAAGGCCAATGCTCTCTTGCAGTCCAATGTGTGCAACTGACGTTCAGCAGGGCGGGTATGCGGTCTGGGAAAGAATGTTGGCAAGACAATTGACTGGTTAAGATGGAACTCCGACACCACCTTCGGCAGGAACTTTGGGTGAGTGCGAATGCCCCAATCTATCCACCCTATCAGATTAACTGTTCACTCGTCCTCTAGATTGTTCACTTGTCCTTAGATTGTTCTCTTGTCTTTAGATTGTAAGCTCTTTGAGCAGGGACCGTCCTTCTATGTTTAAATTGTACAGCACTGCGTAACCCTAGTAGCGCTTTAGAAATGCTAGTTAGTAGTAGTAGTAGTTGTGATGAAATTTGGTATACGGAGCATGAGCTACCAGGGCTTGAAGCTCACTGACCCTACGAGCTG